>NC_054703.1:18030581-18050581 GCF_016097555.1 Gigantopelta aegis | reverse complement strand
CATCGATCCATTCATTCGTTCATTTATTCGTTCATTCACGTACCCACCCACCCACATATCCGTCCACCCATCCATTATTCCATCCATTCGTCCATCTGTCTGTTCTGCCATCCACCCTTTCATCCAGGGTGTGACGTAGGCCTTTGGTAAAGTGTTCGCTTGATGCGCGGTCCATACATGGGTCGATCTCCGTTGGTGGGCCTATTGGGCTATTTCTCGTTCTAGCCAGCGCACCACAGCTGGTATATTAAATGACGTGGTATGTGCTATCCTGTATATGGAATGTTGCATATAAAAGATCCCTTGCTACCAATGGAAAAATAATATAGTGAGTTTCCTTTCTAAGACAATATGTCATAATTGCCAAATGTTTGAAATCCATCCAATAGCCGATTATCAATAAATCGATGTGCTCTAGTGGCGTCGTTAAACTACACAAACACGCACCTTCCATCCAGTAATGTGTTTGTGTTGATTGCAGCGTCGCCGCAGTGTCCCGGCAACTGCTACATGTACTGTCAGACTGGTTTCTGTAACAACCGCTTCACCGGGTGTCCGTACTGCCAGTGTAGGGGAGGCTACTAATCCGGTCTGCAGATGAAGAACATGGGAACATACCGAGAATCTTCAGCTGAGGAGGCGATAAAGTTCCATGAGCTGTTGGTTCCGTTGTATGCAGGTGGAGTGGACGTGTATGAAATTTAATGTATTAAAACTAGTATCTATAAATCAGTTAGTTGTATTGTTCTTTAGGAGTACTGCTAAAGCTACGCTTCTGGTACTACTATTTTCGCTTCTATTAGTATGTATTGTTATTGCTACTGCTACATATCCATACATATATACACACACAGACACAGACAGACACACACACACACACACAGAGAGAGAGAGAGAGAACGAGAGAGAGAGAGAGAGAGAGAGAGAGAGAGAGAGAGAGAGAGAGAGAGAGAGAGAGAGAGAGAGAGAGAGAGAGAGAGAGAGAGAACTACATGCAAACATACATAACTATATACATACATACACGCACTAATGCAACACTACACACATGCACTGCGCACTCTAGCACCAGACCGCATTCTTCCAACGCACTGCTAGCACCATAATCATGTACAGTGCAATCAAACAATACGTTAGAACCTACCTGTAACTATAGTCCTAACTGTAACTCTAACCGCTAAGCCTAATTGTAGCTCTAACCCTAACTGTAACTCTAAAACTAACTGTAACCCTAAACTTAATCATAAACCTAACTAACCATAACCTAAGTCTAATCGTATCCATAATCGTTTGATTGACCATAACGCTGACTGTAACTCTAACCCTAGCCCTGATTGGTCCCTAACCAGAACACTGATACTTTTGTTAACAGACTATTCTAACCCTAGCCCTGATTGGTCCCTAACCAGAACACTAATACTTTTGTTAACAGACTATTCTAACCCTAGCCCTGATTGGTCCCTAACCAGAACACTGATACTTTTGTTAACACACTATTCTAACCCTAGCCCTGATTGGTCCCTAACCAGAACACTAATACTTTTGTTAACAGACTATTCTAACCCTAGCCCTGATTGGTCCCTAACCAGAACACTGATACTTTTGTTAACACACTATTCTAACCCTAGCCCTGATTAGTCCCTAACCAGAACACAAATACTTTTGTTAACAGACTATTCTAACCCTAGCCCTGATTGGTCCCTAACCAGAACACTAATACTTTTGTTAACATACTTTTCTAACCCTATCACTAATCATAACCCTGAGTCTGATACTAATGCTATATATTACCTTAAGTGTAAATTTAACCCCAATTGCAACGCTAACCCTAACCGTACATTTAAATGTAACCCAAACTCTGGTCACGAGCCTGTCTCGACTCTTCTAATAGAACTTTAACCATAACCCTGGTCTTAATTGTGGCCTTAATCCTAACTCTAAGCTTAACACTAATTGTAACCTTATCCGTAACTCTAACAATAAAAGTAACCCTAACTATCATCCTAAACCTAACTAACTGTAATGCTTGATTCGACTCCATATATAACCCTAACACTAAACCTAACTAAACTGTACTCCTGGACTCGACTCCATCTATAACCCTAACACTAAACCTAACTAAACTGTAATCCTGGACTCGACTCCATCTATAACCCTAACACTAAACCTACTGTAATCCTGGACTCGACTCCATCTATAACCCTAACACTAAACCTAACTAAACTGTAATCCTGGACTCGACTCCATCTATAACCCTAACACTAAACATAACTAAATTGTGATCCTGGACTCTACTCCATCTATAACCCTAACACTTAACCTAAAAACTGTGATCCTGGACTCGATTCCATCTATAACCCTAACACTAAGCCTAACTAAATTGTGATCCTGGACTCTACTACATCCATAACTCCAACACTAAACCTACCTAAACTATAATGCTGGACTTGACTCCGTAAAAAGGTTGGCGCACGATTACGGCGAAGCTGTTGGCGACACTTTAATCTTGGGGAAGACTGTTGAAAGTTCTTCTCGGATGGAGATCCTGTAGTCCTCTACCCCATGCATAATCCTCAGCATCTTGTGAACTTGGAGAAGACTGCTAAGAGTTCTTCTCGGCTGGAGATACTGTAGTCCTCTGCCACAAACATAATCCTCAGCATCTTGTGAACTTGGTCAAGCACGGGGAGAGCTCCTGCATGTAGGGGCTTGGCTGACCAGATCATGCTCAATCAAATTTTCGTTTCTCTCAACATATGTTCTGGGGAAGCATGACTCGAACCCTATACACTTAACTCGCTACAGTTTAGACCTGCTCGGTTAAACGTCCTGCACCCGCACATGTCTGCATCGACTGAGGCAAATTGGGAGAGGCCACATAGTTTGGGAGAGAGTATCGCAGCATTTTGTCCATTTGGTTCAAAATACATGTATACTAGTTTTAGTATTTCAATATATTAGATGATTGAATGTTAGCATTATAATCTGGGCACATTTTGAAGATTTGAGACTTGTTCTGGCATGTTTGGGTAGAATATGGTATACAGTCGTTTTAATATGACTGCTGTATACCAACTTGACTTTTGTGTTTTTAACCCTCAACAGCACTAAAACAAGATGCCCGCCATATGTTATATAAGATTTAATTACTTCTCATCTAATTGAGATATTATACTTATCTCAGATTTGTTTTTGACATTTGAAGCACCCAGTAGTTCAGAGAAATCAAATTGAGATAAAAAAAAATTCAAATTAAGTAAACAAGATGGCCACCAATATTTATATAAGATTTCATTACTTCTCAACTAACCGAGATATAACGATGATCTAAGATATTTTTTCTGACATACTAAGCATCCAGCAATCCAATGAAAACAAATTAAAGTATGCAGTATCAAGATATTGATGTTTTACAGGAAAGGTCAAGATGAGTTTGCAAGATGGCTTCCCAATACAACAAGACATTGTATTGTCTTTCTCTATTAAGATGTGTTCTGGCCTTCACTGTAGTGTTTACATGTTGTGTTTTGGATAATTGATGAAATTAAGCACCAAAGTATAACATTAGATTAATAACTAAAATTTGAAACACGTTATTCTAACATGCATGTAAACTTTAAACGTTAAATTCAAACTCGCACTGTTATGAACTTCTGACGTCGAATCACATATACATTAGATCTATTATTGTTCAACTACGTCAATGTTCAGTCACCTGCACATTTACAAGCACAAATGCACGAAAGATTTGCCTTTCTGCATTTACATTTTTGAGAGGAACACATGGAGGTGCAGCCATATGCAATATGTTGCAAACAGGATGCTAGTACAGATAGTAGTGGTATTAAAATAGAGCTGGGCGGTATACCCTATACACAGTTCGATATCGGTATTATGTCAATACGGATTTACAGTACCAAGCAAATTTCAAAATACCGAAATTTCGGTATTGAAAAAATATTTTCCGGAAAGCACCAATGTTATATCTGACGAACGCAAAATGGGTTGGTATAAATCAGACGAGAGCCTTGTATATGGAATTTAATTGTATTTAGATGACATTAGCGGGTGAGCCTTAACACAGGCATACATATAAAACAGAGTATACCGAAAGTAGCGCTCGATATCGGTATCGTGTCAATACCGAATACAGTACCGACAACAAGGTAAAGCATCCCAAAAATACCGATATCGATACCGATCTTCAGATTTCAATACCGCCCAGCTCTATATTACAACTGGCTGGAGTTGGTCATCTTTCAGTTCCCATCCCATAGCTGTGGCAGGTGAAATACTATAAGTAATGTACTAGCCTGAAGCCAAATACTGGTTTGGTAATGAGCCCTTTGTATGTTTGTTTTTAGCATCACTTGTTGCAGGGAGTATTTATTGATCTTACAAGTGAATGACTTAGCATTATGCATTGTGTGTTCTGTCACAGGTTCTTTGCCACGGCCATCAAACAGTTACTTGTGTCTGTAGAAGATATCAAGAGTTGTTTTCTTGGTGTGAACAGACCGGTATGAAGTTGTATCTCAACCTGTTAGCGCATGGACATGAATACTAAGTTGTGCTGTTGGGGAGTCTAAACCATGTGAATTTAACATGTTTGTTTTGTTTAACGACACCAACTGAGTATATTTATTTATTAATAAACGGCTATTGGATGTCAAACAATTTGGTAATTTTAACATTTAGTTTCAGAGGGAGCCCGCTAAATTCGTTAGTAGCAATGGATTTGTTGTATGCAACATCCCACAGACAGGATAGCACATATCACGGTCTTTGATATACCAATCGTGGTGCACTGGCTGGAATGAAAAATAGCCCAATGGGCTCACTGACGGGGATCAATTCTAGAATGACCGCGCAAGAAGCAAGCGCTGTACTACTGGGCTACATCCCGTCCCACATACCACAATGGAGTCAGGACTTCCATTTACACAGTGAAGCACAATTAAGTGTATCAGCCTCCACATGGTAACCTTGTAACTGTTTGATGTTCTTGTAGTGAGTGTTGCTTCTGACATCTGATAAAACAAAAATCTAGCTGAGTCAATTTTGTTGTCTTGGTAGGAATGAAAACGAGGCCAGTCATGTGGTAAGGGCGTTTGTCTTGACTCAGTCTTTTTTTCAAATAGCAGTTCTTTTTCTCCTAGACATGGTTCCTGACTTGATGGAATGTTCATATCTGTCAAAACGAATATCAGTTCGATTGTACTTTAGACCAGATTGGTGGATGGCCTGTACAAAAGTATCTGCAAAGTCACCTAATGTTACTGTACTTTCCGGCTTGCCTAAAACAACAACCGGAGCCTTGTCTTCAATTATAAGAGTTGAACCATTAGGGATTTCTAAGGTAGCTGCATAAATGTTGGGAAAAGTCAAGGACTTATTCTTTTGCAAAGGGACTCTGAACTGTTTTGTAAGATGTCCTTCACCAGTAAGAATCAGTCTGTCCCCCGCACTCATCAACTTGCTTCTGTCCTCTTGTCTTTTGTATGATGAAACTACCATAATCTCGTTTGTTGCCTGATCCTTCGTTGGTTGCAATGTTACAGTGTTGCATCATTGTCTTTATCTTCTTGAAATACACCAAAACGTTTTTTAGAACCTGCATAACTATTTCTTCATCTTCACAATCTCTCGGTCTTCGGCTTTTTGTAGCTTCTTTGTGGATTAATGAATTATCGAATGCAAGATCATGGAGTTGCCTAGTGTCTGATGCAATTTATACTCGTATGTTAAAGGTTAGAACCCTTATACCTAAAGCAAATATGTTTTTTATTATTCCAACTATCCCACCTCCTCTGTTACCAATTCCATTTATCCATTGCTTACATTGATCAAGATCCACTTGGTTGACGCTGGACATTCCAGACCTTCGCTACACAGTTTTACTCTCTGAACTGCTCAAGGACTTAACTGGGCAGTTGATTGAGCTCAGCAAAGTATATAATACCCCATTTTGCATAGTTTGTATCATCATATATGTGAATAGGGAAGCATACATCAGAATGCAAAGACGTGTAGCTCCCATATGCCATCTCGTGGAGCACGGATAATCATCAATATCACTTTCACCATCTGCAGATATTCCCACCATAGCTTAAAGTTTGGATCTTCAGCATGACTTGACTACACTGAGATAGTGCACTGCTAAGCCTTGGTGTTGACAGAATGTCAAAGAGATGCTTAACTCCATCCTCGCCACTTGCAATTTCAATATTATTTTTCAGTTCAATATCTGAATTTTGTAATTGTGTAACACATTTTGGTAGAAGTATTTGCCACATTACCTGAGCAGTGTTGCTGTGGGCTCGTATGACCGTGTCACAACATTTCTCACTCGGTGCATTCTCCGCAGGTTTCTCTCCTAATAGCCGACTTTCAGTCCACAACACAAGAATTCCAGTCGATTCAAGTGTTGTCCAGTAGCATTCATAACGTTCATTATATCATGCCAGTTATAACAACATTCTGCTGGACCAGTTTTAGACCAGTGATCATGTACTCCCTCCCCTCGCTATTAGGTACATCAATACTAAAAATAAATACACGATTTTGTAAAGACAAGTGGGAATATTTAATTATATTAGCCATTAAACCTTAACTGAGAGAAACAATATGGTTGTTTTTGTATTAGACTGTTCTTGGAAAAGTGACCTTGACCTTTCCTTTAAATATATCCGGTTTTATCGCACATATTTGAATCTCCTTTCATTGAACTATTGGGTGCTTCAAATGCCACAAACAAATCTGTGATGATTATAATATCTCAATTAGATGAAAAGTAATGGAATCATATAGAATATGGCGGCCATCTTGTTTTGGGGCTTTAGGGTGTTAAACACACAACATTCAGTTTGGTATACAGCATTTGTGGAATCAGCATGTCCAAATCATATAAAAACAACTGTATATAAAAATGCCGTAACAACCATTTCCCAGAGCTCTTTCCCAGATTTGGGCCTAGACTATTATCGTGGTTTGAAATGTTTGCAACCATCTTTCATCATATTTATCATTTAGGATAAAACAACGGAAACATTGTTTGTTTTAAAAATATCTAATTCACTCGACTTGTTAAAGCCGCACACCCTAGTTCCATCCAGCGAAAATAAATTATAATTTGGTTAATCTACAAACCTGTAACACACTTAGATCACGTTTTTATCAAATGGAGTGAAAAAGCAGGTTTTATATCGATAAATACCATGGGAATCCCCATGTCCCAATTGCTTGAAATAATTTCGAAAGTTTGTATTCTGATGTCACCGGTAGATGTCGCTCGAAGCACAACAATGCCTACGTCACGACAAATTTCACAGACTTGGGGTGCGTTCTTTTCACCTCTCCTGGACATGTTCCAACTGTTCTGTAATGGTTGTATCCCCTCTCCAGATATCGTAGGACTTACCAAAATTATTGGTTTTAAGGGTTTGTAACGTTTTGTATTGAGATACTTACTTGTATGAACTTTATTGTTACTAAAAATGTTCACGAACTGTGAAGAAAAATCTCACAAATGAACAACAACAAATCGGCTGTTGGTTGCGCGAACCGTGCACGAGAAAACAAACCGAACGAAAATGATAACGGCCACGTGGTATACCAACGTCTGTGACATTGAAATGGAAATATCCCGTCTAAAAATAGATTAGACCTTGTCTGCTCAACGGTTTTTTTCTCAAACGTGCGTCCGTTTTTCAGAAATACGAAAAATGCATTTTGTGGTATTACAAACACCAGGATTACCAGGATTACCAAAAAACACTTCAGGTGAATGGAAATGTATATTCTAAATAATAAACGGTAAGTAAAGTGCACTTTTATTTGTGAAAAAATGGGTTTAATAGCGAAAAACAACGCCGTAATGGTTAACAACTAGCCGTAACTAGGGTGTGTCCCTTTAAGATAGAGTTTGAATTAAGCATTTGAATTTACTCTCCCCCACCCCTTCCATTGCATTTGTTACGTTAAGAGCAACCGAATAAACACCCAAAACGTGTTTCTACCATACTGGCCTTTTCATGTTTCACATGATTTTGAATTTGAACAAGGCCATGCTCTTGAAATATTAAACCTTTTACTTATACCGCATCTAGCATGACACACGGAGCCGAAATGGTAACAAAAATAGAAATCTGTATTTTAATGGCTTTAACGGTAAGGCAGTTTTCATTTGTTACCCAGACAACCATCTTGATTTTGGCTATCCGGTGAATTTTGCCAACATTTTTGCAATATAATTAAAAGCTACATTTTCCCTAAGTATATTGATGACAAAATTACCAATCAAATATTGCTCATGACACAATTGTCATGGGAACACCATCTATGACCCTATCATAATACTTTGCCCTGAAAATAGGGAAACTACCTCATCTAGGCGCTTAATCCATTTTGCTTTTACACATTTATAGGAAAAGAATAAACTAGAGGAGTGCATGGATGCATAGATCTGAAGAACAAATATGAACAAATCTTCCACGTGATGCTCAAAATGTTTATTCACTACGCCGTGTTTGATTTTCTTACAAGTGAGAAGTGAACTTCTCCTAGTACATCTGTGTACCGGTCTATCTGTCGTTGATTGGGTCAGTAGGCCACTACTCCCCTACACTGACAGTAGGCACAGCCGGTGAATCGGTCGTTGCAGAATCCATGCTGGCAGTACATGTAACAGTTCGGCGGACATGGAGGCGACACTAAAAATAAATAAGTAAATAAACAAATAAGCAAGGACGTAAGTAAGTTAGTCAATTAAGAAACAAACAAGCAACAGACAAATTAAAGGGACCTTCCTGAGTTTGCTGCACTTTTGAAGATGTTATCGACTAACATAGACGTTTTAACGATTGTAATTACATATATTTCTGCATAAAATATTAGTGGTTGTATATTAAACGTGTTTCTGATCGTTCTAGGTTAAATGTAATTTTATTTCCTAAAATATTATTTTTTCGTACGTACGAAATTATTTGAAGACAAAATCCAGCTTGGGCTGCTTACAAATATTAAGACGACTAGAAACACATTGAATATACAGACACTGATATTCTAAACAAGAAAATATATTTAATATGTAAGTCTAATCGTAGAAATATTTTATTAGTCGGAAACATCTTACAATGCAGCAAACTCAGGAATGTCCCTTTAACAAATAAATAGGTAAATAAATAAATAAATAGGTACATTAATAAGCAAATAGATAATAAAATAAATATATAAATAGGTAAATAAATAAATAATAAACAAACAAACGAATGAATGAATGAATGAATGAATATGAATAAATTAAAAAAAAGTTTGCTAATAAAACATTCTTTAAATATTTTAAACCCAATTCACAATTTTAAAAGCAAGACAAATAAGTTGATACATATAGTAATTTTATTCGAAGACATTAACTTTCCATTATGAATTAATTTGTTGGAGAAAGGTAACATGTATAAATATAAACGTGTATGCATATACATGTACACACAGTGGACTAAACTGGATTCACTTGGGACCGGTAAAATATGCCTGTTTAGACAAAGAGTTTAGAGTGCCGGTTGTAGACAAATTTCGTCCAGAGTTACGGTTCTTGCGATATAATGATAAGAAAAATACCAACGTAAATAAAACGTCATATTAACCAAACGTTTGGACTATGTGTAAGACACCTGTAAAAGCACGGCTTGTTTTAGTGATTGGGATAAACCTGAAAGATATTTGCGTTTCTAAGAAACCAATCAAACTCCCGATAAACGCAAGTTCAGTCCTGACTTTTGAAAGTGGGATATTAACACTTGACTGTAATAAAAACCAGAACGCATATAAAACAACAAGCAGAATAAATAACATTATTTTATTTATTAAAATCATATGAAACAGGGGTCTGAATTTATAGTTTTATTATTTTAAACAGATCGGTATGATGCAATGCAGGTATGAACCATACACATAATAATCCGATTTTCTTGTCACATACACCCGTTACAACAGGTGTGGTTCTTTGTTTATTAAGCCTTCAAAGAGCGCAATTATTTTGCAACACGTTCTTTGGTGTCCTAATTACTGGGGAACTGCCGTTATTGTTTAAAAGGTGACCACTAGCTGACAGTAGAAGTAAGCTCGCGTTCTTTTGTTCTTGAATTTGCCTCCGAAGTCCGGAATAAACAGCATCCGGGGTAGACAGACTTTTATTCCTGCTAAATTAATGGTAGTTGGACGGAACTTTAAAACTATGCCGGTTTAGATAAATGCCGGTTTGGACAGTCCACTGTGTGTGTGTGTGTGTGTGTGTGTGTGTGTGTGTGTGTGTGTGTGTGTGTGTGTAACCAGCACAGTTTTAAAGTTAACAATGAGTTGGCTGTGGAATTAAACAACACAAAACAAAGAACACAAATTAAAATATTGTAATAATAATTTAAAATAAATCATAATAATAAATAATAACAGTAAAAAATATAGACAATACAAAACAATATAAAACATAACAATACAATACAAAACAGGGAAGACATTATTGGTGGACTAGAACTGGCAATGACTGGGTGGAAGAACAGGTAAGATATTTATATAGCAATCAATTGACGTTTAAGGAAGGCAAAATGTATAAACGTAGCTAGATTTACTCTAATTCTCTGATTATTGGAAGACAAAATGTATAAACGTAGCTAGATTTACTCTAATTCTCTGATTATTGGAAGACACAATGTATAAACGTAGCTAGATTTACTATAATTCTCTGATTATTGGAAGACACAATGTATAAACGTAGCTAGATTTACTCTAATTCTCTGATTATTGGAAGACACAATGTATAAACGTAGCTAGATTTACTCTAATTCTGATTATTGGAAGACACAATATAAACGTAGCTAGATTTACTATAATTCTCTGATTATCGTAGCTAGAAACGTAGCTAGATTTACTATAATTCTCTGATTATTGGAAGACACAATGTATAAACGTAGCTAGATTTACTCTAATTCTCTGATTATTGGAAGACACAATGTATAAACGTAGCTAGATTTACTCTAATTCTCTGATTATTGGAAGACACAATGTATAAACGTAGCTAGATTTACTATAATTCTCTGATTATTGGAAGACAAAATGTGTTAGAATGTTTGCATATTTGGCCATCTATTTTATATTTTGGGCAAATGTAACCAGAGTGATATGGTATGTCTGTTGTTTTACCGAAGCAAGATTTGCAGAGTGTAGTTGGACAGCCTCTCCAGTCGAGGACGTCTCCGCACGGGCAACTAACTTTATTGATCACAAAGGGAGAACACAAACTGCAACTGCCTGTGAACAAAATAAAAACAAAATAATTCATGTAACATGTTAGCATATGATATATAAAGATAAGGGAAACTATCAAGGGATAATAATGTTACATATGATATATAAAAATAAGTGAAAATACCAAGGGATAATGTTACATATGATATATAAAGATAATTGAAACTACCAAGGGATAGTAATGTTACATATGATATATAAAGATAAGTGAAACTACCAAGGGATAATAATGTTACATATGACATATAAAGATAAGTGAAACTACCAAGGGATAATAATGTTACATATGATATATAATGATAAGTGAAACTATCAAGGGATAATAACGTTACACAGTCTCACTATATAGAGCGTCCGACCTGTGGTCGAGTTGAGAGAAAGTGAAAGCTCAAAACTTAACAAACGACAGTAATTACATGTATAATTAAATTTGCCTTACATTCATTACAATATAATTAAAATTATCTCACATTTATTACAATATAATTAAATTTCCCTTACATTCATCACAATACATGTATAATTAAATTTTCGTCAGATTCATTACAATATAATTAAATTTGCCTTACATTCATTACAATATAAATAATTTTTACTTACATTCATTACAATATAATTAAATTTTACTTACATTAATTACAATATAATTACATTTTCGATATATATTATAATTACTATTATTATGTTTCTGTAAAATAATGCCACACATAAATATATGTCGATATAGATGTTCACGAGAGCAGGCAGTACCAAGCTTTAAACCCAGCAGGTGGTGGAGTGGAATGTTTGTGGTTTGTGGTATTCACCCCGTCAAACTGTGGCTTTAAACCCAGCAGGTGGTGGAGTGGAATGTTTGTGGTTTATGGTATTCACCCCGTCAAACTGTGGCTTTAAACTCAGCAGCTGGTGGAGTGGAATGTTTGTGGTTTATGGTATTCACCCAGTCAAACTGTGGCTTTAAACCCAGCAGGTGGTGGAGTGGAATGTTTGTGGTTTATGGTACTCACCCCGTCAAACTGTGGCTTTAAACCCAGCAGGTGGTGGAGTGGAATGTTTGTGGTTTATGGTACTCACCCAGTCAAACTGTGGCTTTAAACCCAGCAGCTGGTGGAGTGGAATGTTTGTGGTTTATGGTACTCACCCAGTCAAACTGTGGCTTGTCCGCTTATATCGCTTCACCATTTACATCACTTACCCTCAGTTGACGGTCTCAGCATACGCTTTCATTGAAACTAATATTATTCGTTCACTTTTGAATAGTTTAAAGTGCTCTATAATCCAAAACACTTGACATAAAACTGAGTGTACCGAGTTTCTATAAACAATTAGGTCTTTTTCTAAACTAATAATTTATTTTTAGAACCAGCCCATGGTCAACACATATTCTCTCTTTTAACCACACATTTCCAAACTGGTCTAATAGGACTGGTATTTATAGTTATGTATTAACATATATAAATAATGAGAAAGAACATATATATATATATATATATATATATATATATATATATATATATATATATATATATATATATATATATATATATATAACGTACTTGCGTAGGGAATAATCAAATTCTTTCTGGCCTGACAAATTGTCCCATGCCGTTGCTGGGACTCGAACATGTGGTATGTATGCATGCATGCATGCAAGTATCTATCTATATCCATCTATCTGAGAACGAGAGAGAGAGAGAGAGAGAGAGAGAGAGAGAGAGAGAGAGAGAGAGAGAGAGAGAGAGAGAGAGAGAGAGAGAGAGAGAGAGAGAGAGAGAGGTAGAGAGGGAGGGAGGGAGAGTTATAACCAATGTGTGTTTCGGTATTGTCAATATCATATATTAGGAATAAAAATTGTATTATGATACTGACGATAGCGAAAGACACGAGAGTAATAATCTCTTTATGATATAATCTCATGCTTAACACAACGTATTTATGTAAACTGTATGTGCAACTTCTATTCCAGTCAGCCTTTATTCGATATTCAAATGACGTAGGAATATGTGATGCGGTGTTCTTTTTAATGACAATGACGTCAAAAGCCAATGACGTCATCTTTGATATCTATACACAAAAATAAATTAGTCCTTAACGTTTTTCGTTTGTTTTCTGAACGCTGGAAAGCTTTCAGCGTAAGGTTGCTATTGAAATATTTTTCTTTGATGCATGAATGCATACGTCAATTATGGATTATCACCGTAGTACGTTTGTTAAAATGTCAACAAATGTAGTACCGTGACTCCGATTAATTTACATGTACTTTGCAAAGTTATAAAATTCTGATGGTATGTGATCTGAAATATGTCACATACTTTGATTACACTGAATATGCTAGCTATTATATGATATACATCCATCAGTCCATCCATCAGTTCATTCATCTATCCATCCATGCGTTCACCCCCTTCATCCAAAAAATAAATAAATAAATAAACCACGTGATTTTTGTGTAACGTTAACTTACTTGGAACAATGATGTGGGCCATCGACATCGTCAGAACTCCGCAGGCAACGGCTACAACAGCGCACAACTTCATTGTTTACGACTCGTGTTCGTTTACTTGCGTTTCGCTTGTTTTTATTTTATTTGTGTTCCTGTGAGCAGTCCACATTTTTATTATATACTCTGACAGCACGCCCCGTCGGCGACAATTTAGATCAATCAAGGGGACACAAATAGTTTTGTCCCTAAATGGGAATAAAGTGGATATTGTGTGATTTCGGATATAACTGTTGAATTGTCTGTAAATGTTCTGTAGGGCAAACTGACCAAATCAGTGGCGGATCCAGAAATCAATTACGGGGGAAGGGGGGGGGGGGGGGAGTGACATGAGGTGGAATGCCAAGGAACTTTGGGGGAGGTTTGGAGGGGGATCGTAAAAAAAATGAAAATTAATATATAATAAAATTATAACTATCGCAAAATTTAGGATACCGAAAAACACTCTGGTAATAACACACACACACACACACACACACATACACACATATATACATATATGCATATATATATATATATATATATATATATATATATATATATATATATATATATATATATATATATATATATATATATATATATATATACTGAACAACAAAAGAAACGCGAGAATTTTCCATTCGATGTAAATAATTACTTGTATCAAAATTAGAAAAAATATTATTACTTACAGAAACATAATCTGTATTTTAAAAGGTTGCTACTTTAATTTCACTAAAGCACACCATTTTAATATGTTTCTGACTACTATGAATAATGAAAAGAAGTCACCGTTTGCACGTTCCTCGTGAAGTCCGTGTATTTGTAAGAGTGCACGAAATTGATGTTTTTAACGGCCTGTTGGGTATAAAAGTAAAAAAAAGTCGGTAACTGTGTCTATGGGCAACCTAGGAAGACACCCTACAGCACCAAGACGGTCATAATAAAGAGCCACTTTGGACTACTAAAAAGCAAAACCTATTGTCTCTCCTCACTTTTTCAATTAGAACGACCATCAAAATTGCGCCAAATTTCCTTCATGTAAACGCGCACCTCTTCCTTTTTGACTTAATCCTACGGGACTTTTCAAAATTCCAATGACCAATTACACCCCGCCGGTCACCAACATTGGACTGCTGGTGCTCCCTTGCACTTGTCAGTGCAGGCGTCCTTTCTAACCCTCCCCCAACTCTTTCCTGTCCTGGACAGAGGGAACCGGTCAAGGCCGGTCCCTGTGACCAGGATAGGCGTGTGCTACAACAGCTTGCTCTGAATGTGCACGTAAATCTCTTTCTCGTTCGGTACTGTGTTGTTAAAGCATATTAAATTGTGTTTTCGCAATGCCACGTCTTAGCATAGATGACATACACCGAACCTTAGGGTGTTTACAAGCCGGATGGACAGTCCCAAGAGTAGCCAGGCACATTGGTGTACACCAGTCTACAATACACGGGCTCATCCAACGATTCCAACAGACCAATGCAGTTGCAGATCGACCACGAAGTGGAAGACATCTATGACTACCCTAGTTCCGTACAAACTTTGAGTACTGTTTTTTTTGCAGGTACTCCATACATGTTTCAAGCACAAGGCCACTTGACACAGTGGTACTAGATGAAATAAAAATGCAAACAGTTATTGCCCAGATAAAACTGGCTTTGTTTTTTTTACAACCAACACACTCACATTTATCACCAATCACATGATTTGTGGTGTTCACTCCTCTATCAAAAGTTGGGTGCACCTCGAACTTTGACTCAGCCAGGAAGTTATATGGTTTAATACTACCTGCTATATAACAATCAGAAAAAAACACCCGGCATACGAATAGTAATAGGCGATTAATATTATGTACTTTTTTATGACATAAAGTTTAGTTTACAGTGTCAGAGAAACGACAAATCTAATAGTATACGTATTGCCGATCCAAACTATAAGCATGAACTTCAGCGTTTTGAAGTCGCCCGATGTATTTTCTAATGGCATATCATACTCAGTTTCGGCAAATTCCTTCACATATGTGGTGGCTTATGTGGTTTAATAGTCCATAAACAAGTGACACTTGTCTGAGGTGATTAAGTCGTAGTGTTTAAAGGAGGTTTTCCGAGTCCTAAGCAGTGCCCCACGACTAGTATATCAAATACGTGGTATGTGCTGTCGTGTCTGTGGAAAAGTATATAAAAATATCTATTGCTGCTAATTGAAAACAATGTAGCGGGTTTCCTTTGATGACTACCAGTCAAAATTACCAAATTTTTCACATCCAATAGCCGATGATTAATTCATCAATGTGCCCTAGTGGAGTCGTTAAACTAAGCAAACACTACTCTTTAACTTACAGTGCTCCACTGCGCATTTAGAACCATCCCGGGTGATGGTAAAAGTGATACGGGATACACATTAATATCTTTTACTCACATATTTTCACTTAACATTTTTATAAATACATAAAATAAAATTTACATTTGAATCAGTAAGTATTATTTTCGTGGGTATTTCTAATTTTTATGATATTTTAGGTCAGCTAATGCTAATTAAAATTTGGCAAACAATTGAAAAAAGTTGCGTTTATTAACGGGCATTTGTGGCCAGATGTTTAGTATTAAATTTTAAGTCCATCATTTCTGATCCGAATTGTTTTTGGGAAACGAACTACGACTCGTATTCCAATATGTCGTGATTTTCGTTCGGTCAAATTTATTACCATGTTAGCTGTCACAATCAGCTGTCGATTTCTGAAAAAAAGCGAAAATTCCCAGGTATTTTCCATTGACCCCCCCCCCCCCCCCCCCCCCCCCCACCCCCCCCCCAAAAAAAAAAAACACACCAAAAAACCCCCACCTAAGCTGTCATACTCTCAATTGATATATTTTCTGTTGTTCTGTTCTTTTGTTCCGGTGAGTGTCGTATGCAAAACGGCGAGAAACATGAATTGGGGAATACACTAAATACAGTGTACAGTATGTCGACTTGCGTGACGTCGAGCGAGATATCTCGCCTGCAGTACCCATCTAAGGTAATACATATATGTATGTGTGTGCGTGCGTGTGTGTGCGTGCGTGCGTGCGTGCGTGTGTGTGTATGTTTGTATGTATGTATGTACTGTTAAATGTAAGTAGGGGATATTCCATTTCACCTATCAATAATTATAGAATGAAATGAGATATAAAACTTAAAACAAGTGCACAATGTGCGTTATTTTCCACCCAAAGAGCATGAAAAAACCTGCAACGATTGTTTTGATAGCGAAGCACGTGACGTGACGTTGCACATGCGAAGGGTGTGATTTGAAATTGAACACTTAGTTTGTGTGTACGTTGTGTGCACAGTGTGGCAATATTATTTCTTGTTTGTTGCTGGAACACTAAATCATAACCTTGCTGTCACATTATTTACAACATTGTGCAACTTTTGAGCAATACGACGTCTCCAATGTCAGGAACGTCTCAGGGCTGTAGACATGCTCCAAGTTGGCACCACCCAGCGAATTGTGGCCGGTACACTTAATGTGTTACAATCAGTCATTAGCCCAATGTGGGCCCAATATCGACAACCAGAAATGTGGACGGTCAAGGGCCACAACTCCGATTCAGGACCGCTTCATTAGGACTTACACGTTGAGGAATCGAGGTCAATCAGCCAATCAAATCGCAAGAAAATTCCGTGTTACAACTGGCGTCTGGTCAGACTATTCGTAACAGACTGCATAGAAGTAACATCGACACATATTGACCCTACGTTACCCCATATTTCACTGCTAGGCACATTGCTCGGGTAATGTTTTCAGACCAGTCCAGATTCACACTAGACTTCCATGATCGACGACAGCGTGTCTGGCGACGTCCCAATGAACGCTACGCTAACGTCAACGTTCGTCCTCATGACCGATTTGGAGGAAGGCCCGTTATTGTCTAGGTGGCATCACCATGACTGCCAGAACCCAGCTGCATATTGTTCATGGGAGGGTCACTGAGCAGTACTGCCGTGACAATATCCTTGCACCGATCGTTGTGCCCTTCGCACGTCACACTGGACACCATTTTGTGTTTCAGGACAACAACGCCCGTGCTCACCGGAGTCTACTGGTCACTGCGTATCTACAGAAACAGAATATCACCACACTACCGTGGCCAGCACTAAGCCAACTTGGCTGAATTAGGCGTCGCTTTCCAAGAGAAATGGGACAGAATTCCTCCAAATGTTATTGGACGTTAAATCAGGAGCATGCCACGTCGGATTCGTGCGTGCTTGGCGAATTGCGGGGTTTTACCCATTACTAGTGCAAATATTGAAAACGTCACCACCCATGTTGCCTATCTGTGTCTCCTCCGGACCTACATCACTATCTTGGCTATAATCTTTAATACCAATTCCTTGTCATATGAGTGCTTGTGCTTTACCATTAAGTAATATTGCACTGAAAATTAATACATCTCTGTTATATTGTGGTATATTTGAATATCCCCTACTTATTTTGAACATTATACATGTATTCTCTAGTATATGTCGTATTTTCTTCAGTAAATTTAGATAAGATAGTGTGTATCTCGTTATTACAGAGGTAACATTAGAACTGATGTGAATCGTACACTGTATAAAACATTAATACCTCGTTATGGTTTCAGGGGGCGAGACGTAGCCCAGTGGTACAGCGATCGATCCCCGTCGCTGGGCCCATTGGGCTATTTCTCGTTCCAGCCAGTGCACCATGACTGGTATATCAAAAGCGGTGGTATGTACTACCCTGTCTGTGGGATGGTGCATATAAAAGAGCCCTTGCTGCTAATCGAAAAGAGTAGCTCATGAAGTGGCGACAGCGGGTTTCCTCTCTCAATATCTATGTGGTCCTTAACCATATGTCTGACGCCATATAACCGTAAATACAATGTGTTGAGTGCGTCGTTAAATAAAACATTTCTTTCTTTTTTTCTTTCAGTTCGTTTGAGACGAGGTTCCCTGTCCTCGTGGTGTCTGGGTAGTACTACCATGACAAAATCCTTGCACTGATCATTGTGCCCTTCGCACGTCTGGCTGGACGCCATTTTGTTTATCAGGATGACAACGCCCGTGCTCACCGGAGTCTACTGGTCACTGCGTATCTGCAACAATAGAACATCACCACACTACCGTGGCCAGTCCTAAGCCCAGACTTTTCACTCATGGAGCACATGTGAGACATCATCGGACGATGTCTTCGAGAACGTCAACATCGGCCAACCAACTTATCTGAATTAGGCGCCGCTATCCAAGAGGAATGGGACAGGATTTCCCAAAATGTTATTGGACGTAGCAGGAACTTGCCACGTCCGATTCGTGCGTGCTTGGTGAACCGCGGGGGGTTTTACCCTTTACTAATGCAAATATTGAAAACGTCAAATTGACAAGCAAACATCACCCCTGTTGCCTATCTGTGTCTCCTCCGGACCTACATCACTATCCTGACTATAATCTGTAATGCCAATCCCTTGCAACATGGGTGCTTATGTTTTGCCACTCATTAATATTGCAATACAGGGCCGTAGCTAGGAGTTTTTGTTGGGGGGGGGGGGGGGGGGGCAACTGAGTAGTTTAATAGTCTAAAACTCCTTAAAAAGTCAAGAAGATAATTTTCTTTAAGTTTCTAAATATGACTTCATGTCTGTTAGGACATTGCATGTATAGCAGCTAAGTAGGTGTTATAAAGTAAGGGCCACTTAAGGGCGGACCCTGAAAATATAAGTCAGTGCTGATTGAAACAAATCCTGTTCAACAAAAGGGCACTTTCAGTTTAGGAGGGGTAGGTCCCCTTGATCCCCTCCACTGGATCCGCTCTTGACACTGCACCTTATTGCATTGTCAAAGAGTAATTGCATGTCCTGTTTTGTATCAACAGTTCCAATCAAATTAGGACTCTTGTCTGATATTAGTATCGGACCTAATTTCCTTGTATATAACAACGCACATCTTGACACGCGTGTCGTCCTTGTGTTTTATATGTTCCGGGCGTCGTGGTTAGGCCACCGGTCTACAGGCTGGTAGGTACTGGGTTCGGATCCCAGTCGAGGCATGTGAGTTTTAATCCAGATACCGACTCCAAACCCTGAGTGAGTGCTCCGCAAGACTCAATGGGTAGGTGTAAACCACTTGCACCGACCAGTGATCCATAACTGGGTCAACAAAGGCCATGGTTTGTGCTATCCTGCCGGTGGAAAGCGCAAATAAAAGATCCCTTGCTGCT
>NC_054703.1:18010581-18028081 GCF_016097555.1 Gigantopelta aegis | reverse complement strand
CAAACGGTTGTAACACACACCCTCGGAAAAAAACCCAAACAATTAAACAAACACAAACAAAACAAACAAACAAAAAACCAAAACCAAAGCCACACAAATATACAACAAACAACAAAATACCTTCAGAGATATAACTAATGAAACAAAATAAAGATACAAACTAAAATATAAATAGAAAGAAGGCAAAAACAAAGGAAACTGTGTTTTACACAGCAGGTCTAAACACACTATACCGAAACATATCAAATAATATGCTACATCGTTGGGTCCAATCAGGTAATTTCTCACAGAGAACAACAGTGCTTATTAATCAAACCCTTAGTTACAGTCACAATCGCAAGTATCATGAATATTAATAAACATTAGATTCGGATAGGGGAGTGATCCACAGATTCAGTGAAACTTCTATATTTGCAGACTACTCAAATTTATTTTACGAATAAAACAAAATGACACCTAATTTCATTAATTGCTTCATGCATTGTTTGACTCATTGATTCATCTACAAAACGTATCTCGTGTCTCATAGATGACATTCTGAAGCCACACGTGCAAACATTAGATTGATATGTACGTGACACATCGGTCTTTCTTACACAAATACGTAATATACGAAACGTATCCAAAGTAGCATTACTCGTAACTATAGACGTTTCATCTATATACACAAACATTCCTCACAACGAAGGAATTGAATCAATAAAAAGAACACTAACCGGTTATAATTACAACTGCAACATACCCATTCAAACAATTAGTAAACTAGTAGCGACAATATTAGAATCAAATAATGTTCATTTTGTGTAAACTTTATCCAAATACAAGGCACTTTAGTTATGCTAATATATTTATGGGTTGTTTTCAAAAAGTTCTACAACGCAAATGTGTTAAATTGCCGCTACTTTGGTTTAGAAATATAGATGACATATTCTTTATTTGTGACCATTTTGAGCAAGATCTAAATAAATGCATTCAGTCTGCCATTAAATTTACACATACATATTCAAGGAATAAAGTGACATTGTTTAGATGCTGATGTTATTAAAACAAATAATCGGTCTTTTTCAATAACTATTCATACAAAAACAACAACAACAACACACACACACACACACACACACACACACACACATACACACACACACACACACTAGAATGACGTCATTTTGGTTATCTTTACATACAAATAAACTAGTGCTTAACGAGTTTTTTGTTTGTTTTGTTTTGTTGGGGTTTTTTTTAGAGGGGTTGGAACGCTGAACAACTTTCAGTATAAAGTTGTTATTGAAATGATTTTGTTTGATGGCTATGAACTCATACGTCAATTGTGGAATGTCACCGTAGAACGTTTGCTTAAATGTCAACAAACGTATCCCGTGACCTTTATTAATTTACATCTAATGTGCAAATTTATGAAGTTCTGAAAGTATGTGACAGTTACATAGTTAATATTTATCATTGCACACATTTGAATAAGGACACAAACATTAACTAATGCACTTAACACCTTTCTGTAAAACGTTCAAGTTAAGTCTAGACACAGAAGCAAACCAGTTCTCGCATGTATATCATAATAGTTGTTTACATTCACTACGACAAATTATATATATTATTTTAATTATTGTAGTCTCAAAATTGTCTTATAATGTATATGTAACTATTTCATTTAAAACGGACCCACTCATATCGTGTTCGTGTTCGTGTTTTAGGCCATCTCCTGTTTGCTCCCTAGCTACATCCCCGAGAAATGTCTCTAAAACAAAGACAAATAATAACCTTGACAACCGTAAACAAATTAAAACAATACGGTTATAGTATTGTGAATTGCACAACAAGAAATGGGCTTTGGTCTCATGTTTCCCAGTTCTTTGCTTATGCCCTACGATATCCGCCAAACTGGCAAATCGTGCAAGTGTAATCATGGTGTCCATGTGCACAATGGTCAAGGTTATTTATAATCTTTAAAACAATCAAAACAAAGAAGAAAAAACAGAAACAAAAAAAAGAGTACGTATGTGGTTTGATTGATGTTTTTACAATTCAATATATAGACATTCTAAGAATAATAATAACGTTAATGAATTATTGCTGTATATATTTATGTCAATGTTTGCGTCCTTTATATTTAATATTTTTAAGCTCGTTCAAGCATTTAAACATTTAGAATAAAAATTAAAATCCGGTAAAATGAGTCCATTGGGCTGACTGAAAGCCAGTAAAATCTCTGTTTGTTTGTTACTGCTGTGTCCAAATCCTAACGGTTTTTTCCATGCCCACATCAATTAGATTCCGGTCTGTACACCCAGGGTCGGGTCTCCGGGTTGACGAGTGGTCCGATCCAGGGTAGAATACAGCTGTGTGTCTTGAACTCGGTTTAAGTTTGTGCAGACCGGAACTCCGCACGTGCGCCTCCCGACTTTTGGATCGGTCGTGTAGCACCAGGGTATCCCAGATGCGTCTGGGTCTCGACAGAAGTTTTGTGCCGCCGCGACTGACGCGTCTGGAAATGTCGCGGGGTCTGCGTGCACCTGTGCATGTGGCGTCTGCTCGTCCCACCGCTGACACCTGACCCTCGAGTCGGTTGTTGCTTTCCTCCCAGCATACACCGCTCTCCCGGTCGCAGCACAATACATGTAGCAATCACGTCGGGGTGCAGCGTCACAAATATCTAAAACAACGATGATATAAAGCAATGAATTGGAGGGTAGCCCCCTATGTATTTATCGAACTCCAAATGCAATGTGTATGCTACCATAATTGTTATCATGACTTCATTGCAGACAATTGGTTTTCTTCTTCAGTTTAGGACCTCCCCACCCCCACCCACCCAGCAAAAACATCAGTTTAGGACCTCCCCACCCCCACCCACCCAACAAAAACACCAGTTTAGGACCTCCCCACTCTCACCCACCCAGCAAAAACACCAGTTTAGGACCTCCCCACCCACCCAACAAAAACATCAGTTTAGGACCTCCCCTCCCCCACCCACCCAACAAAAACACACAAAAAGCATCAACGGGTTAATTACTTTGATTTAGCCTATGACTGAACATTCTCCTCTGTTTTCAGGATAAGGTTCCATGACGTCATACACCTTTTCAAGCAGAAAAAATCCATAACTAAAAAAAGAAGTTTCTATTTAATTTACAAATGATATTCCATTTTAAAACTTATTTATTTAATCATTTATTTTCGCAGTGTTGATACAGCTGCAAGATGAAATACTTTTTGGCACTAGATTCAAACGCCATCATGTGTCTACAGATCTACTTTATATGCATAGAAATGACTTTGATGGAATGTATTTTGAAGGACACCATATTTTTAAATAATTAAAATTGCCACAGTGTATATTTAAGCCACATATAGAATATCTGTGTGGAAATTCAAAATTACACCCTTGGATGGTTTTTAGTGCTAAAGTTATTCCAAATATGTTATTAGGGACACCAAAATAACACATCCATGTGTTCCTGATCACTATACACTAATTGTATCACACTCCTGAACTATCCCATTTGTCCGGGAACACCAATGACATTATGAGTTTGTTCATGGAGTAGGATGTGTCTGCACGTGCAGGCCGATTACAGTGCTGTGTGACCATATGTGATTTTATGTTTCTTTGTTCATTTAGTTTCCAAACGTTAACAATAAAACATATATATTTTAATTGTTTTATGTTGAATTGTATTTTAAAAAGTGATACTTTCTGTACAATGACCCTAATATCTAAGTGTAAATCGTGCCCTCCACCCGAACGATAACTGACTCAGAGAAATGTCAGTGGTAAAGCTCTCGCCTGAGGTGACCTCCACGACCTCGAGAGTGTTGTCATTGGTAAAGCTCTCGCCTGAGGTGACCTCCACGACCTCGAGAGTGTTGTCAGTGGTAAAGCTCTCGCCTGAGGTGACCTCCAGGAACTCGAGAGTGTTGTCAGTGGTAAAGCTCTCGCCTGAGGTGACCTCCACGAACTCTCGAGTGTTGTCAGTGGTAAAGCTCTCGCCTGAGGTGACCTCCACGACCTCGTGAGTGTTGTCAGTGGTACAGCTCTCGCCTGAGGTGACCTCCACGAACTCGAGAGTGTTGTCAGTGGTAAAGCTCTCGCCTGAGGTGACCTCCACGAACTCGAGAGTTGTCCATCCAATTCAGTGTCCCACGACTGTGACAGCTTGCATAGTACCAAAGAAGAGAGTTTCGTGTCAAAGTCCAAGATGAGTTTAGCAAAAACATTAAAATAGCATAGGTCTATTCATTAAATCGTTTTCATATATTCAGTGAGCTTTCTATAGTAAAGAGTATTTGAAATATATACCAAGTACAAGAGCAATTTTAACACATTTGCTAATCTACCTAGGAATGTGTTGGTATTATTTTCCATTATTACCACACTTGTAAAGCTATATTTTCCAGTATTACTGTGCAAATGATTTATTACATTACAGATTGTAGTAATGCATACAATATACATATTATATTCAGTTGAACCAGAAAATAATTTTTACAAATTACTTTCACACACTTTTATACTTTGAATGTGCTTTTCTTATGACAAATAAAAAATAAAAATGTAAAAACCGAATGATAACTCTAGATATAATACATATCTGTAAACACCAATCACTGGCGATTATTAATAAAATGTCAGCAGTTATATTGGTAGCTGTCAGTGGATTTAATAATACATATATGAAAACCAACTAGGCTGATGGGTTTGAAAATTTTGCATTCAATGAATTGACATCTAAGCATATACCATACCTTGGGTCTTTTCCCCACCATGATGTGTACCACATTAATTTACTACTATTTGTGGATGCAGTGGTGTTCATTTCAGATACCACATGTAATATGCTTTTTTTCTAGTGAAGTTCTTATCATATGCCCATTAAAGTCTTTCAAAACACAGGGTCACTGCAATAAATGAGTTTTAAGGGAATTATTTATTGGAAATGAGACTCCGACTATGCATGCACACACTACATATAAAACTAAGCAAACACAACCAACCAATAGTATGTATCCTCAAGAGTAGTATTTTTGTTATATATTTTTGTTATTTATATCATTTTAAATATGATAAATTGCATTTGTATACAACTTTGCATAACACTGATGCTTCCTGATGTGTACATTAAATCAGGTTGCAGTGTAGGAACAACACTTTTAATTATGTTGTCACATCATATCAGAACACAGAAGATCCTGATAGTCATGAAAACACCCAATTGGACTCTCTTTTTGATATAAGTTGCATAATACCAAAGAAGAGAGTTCCGTGTCAAAGTTCGAGGTGCGCCGTTAAATATTTACCGAGTAAAAACAGCTATGACTGTGATTGGTAGTAATATGTGACATTGATTATTTGTGCAAACACTATTATCCATTGGCAATAAATAAATACACTTTTATTTGCTATACAGTTGTTATGCAGTATACACCATGAGGTTGAAACTAATGCGGGCTACTCCCAAAAATGGAACTGCAATTTTCAGCAAAAGTGACGGTTGCTATTAAAAACATTAATTAAATCTCTTAAATGGTATGTGACCCCCCCCCCCCCCCCCCCCCCCCCCCCATGTTCTTGCAGGTAGATTAGATGTGAGGTGCCAAACTTTTTATTGCTGTACTTCCTGGGTGTGTTGAAACGCTGCTTATATCAGTTTTATTAGTAAACGTTAACATTATCGGCAATAGGAATTGATTAGGTCTATTAGAACCTACAACAAAGGCTGTAGTATATACTTTCGCTTTATGGCTAATTAAATATGGCATACTCTTCCATCGGTAGGAGTAGCCTACATGACAGCAACAGATTTACTATATTCTCTTTCTCAGGAGTAAATGTCGGAATAATTATGTTATACATCAAATGGTCGAGGTGTATTTTTCTCAGAAATCATCATGCCATTTCTAGTTGATTAACCCGAGTACTCTGCCGTTTCATAGTTAGACGGACATTTTGACGGTTATTATCGCTCATACATGTTATTATTCAAATATTCATCTAGCTCTCGAATGGCAGAGTACTCGGGCAACTAGCTCACGTGTGGAATATTAAGGGACCAGCCTTGTCTGCTGGAGATTAACACCAGAGTATATTTTACTGCTAATGTTCGCCTCAACGGGAACCGATTCCAGGTTTGTCTTCAGAAAACGTCCAAAACGTTCTGTGAGGCGTGAGTTAATCTGAATCTGATTACAGTATGACTAAACTTGAGACACGACCACTGATTGGAGAAGACGTTATGTGTTGATAACAACACAGTGGATCATATTGCATTGTATTGAGACACAGTCACTGATTGGAGAAGACGGAACCTAGTGCTATATTGAGACAAGGTCACTGAATGGAGAAGATGGTACCTAGTGCTATAGTGAGACAAGGTCATGGATTGGAGAAGATGGAGCCTAGTGTTATACTGAGACAAGGTCACTGAATGGAGAAGATGGAACCTAGTGTTATGCTGAGATAAGGTCACTGATTGGAGGAGATGGAACCTAGTGTTATACTGAGACAAGGTCACTGAATGGAGAAGATGGAACCTAGTGTTATACTGAGACACGGTCACTGAATGGAGAAGATGGAATCTAGTGTTGTGCTGAGATAAGGTCACTGATTGGAGAAGATGGAACCTAGTGTTATACTGAGACAAGGTCACTGACTGGAGAAGACGACACCTAGTGCTATACTCACCAACACGGTCACTGACTGGAGAAGACGGAACCTAGTACGATACTCACCAACACATGTCAAGTTGGTTGATGTCCATCTTCGTGTTACGTCACACGTTGACGTGCGCGTCCCGTCAGAAATGGCGTAGCCGTCGTTACAGCTGTAGAGGGATGCTGAATTAAGCCGAGTTCCCTGTACAGACTTTGTAGCATTTGTGACATCAGGAGGCTCACCACAATCTATCACTGAAATATTCACTCGTTGATATAAACGTTTTTTTACTGTACTATTTGAAAACAAAACTCTCATAATATCTAATTTCGATAGTATTTGTTTATTTATTTATTTACTGATTTTATTTATTTGTAGGCCTAGGTATGGATGTGCGTATATATGACAGAAGACTGAAGTGAACTACATAAGTCTTTCATTAGAATATAAACAGTCAAAAAGACGTTGATTTTAGTACACAACGTAACTGAAATAAGGAATCGTTGATTGAAAATAATAGACAAAATATAAAAAGCATTTACACCGTGTATTATACAATCCATCGGCACATGCTTTTGGCAGAATACCACGTTACCAGGACCGTAATACATTAACATACCACCACCACCATCTTCACCACCATCACAATCGGTATGAACAAAAGCATCAGCATCAGCTTGATAACGATGATGATGACGATGATGATGATGATGATAATAATAACAATAATAATAATAATAATAAAATTAAAAATAATTATGTTATTACCTTCTGTGAGGCAGTGTATTTGGGATCCTACTGTAAGCCAGACTTGACTGTCCTCGCATTCATTGTTTCCACTAACGCCATTCTGGAGGAGAAAACACAAAACACATAGAGGATATTATATGCGACTCCATGACGGATGATGTTTACGACTCCAGTGCCTAAATTATCTTACTACCCATATGGGCTCAAATATACGGAGTAATACGTTTTCGATCTCTGGCTGGCTAAAAAAAATCACGATTTTCACTGCTCTGGTGATGAGCCAGTGGAAGAGAAAAAAATATACAACATGTTATCATCAACAACGTTTATCTCCCTTGATTTAAAAACAAAACTTTCTCAGTTGTTACAAACTTGATGTCGCTTATGTAGCGGAAAGACAATGGGTACTTGTTTTGGATTAATTAATTAACAAAATGAGGATGTGATCTACACAACATTATTATTATTTTTTTTTTCTCTCTTGTTTTTGCCTCGGACGGAACCTCACTTTCATTCATTTAAAGCCAAATTTACGAAACCTGTTTTTGTTTTTTTTCTTAAAATATAACCCAGTAGTAAAGCACTCGTTTGAAGCGCGGTCGGTCTGGGATCGATCCCCGTCGGTGGACCAATAGGGCTATTTCTCGCTCCATCCAGTGCACCACGACTGATATATCAAGAGCCGTGGTATGTGTTATCCTGTCTGTGGGATGATGCATATAAAATATCCCTTACTACTAATGAAAAACAAATGTAGTGGGTTTCCTCTCTAAGACTATATGTCGAAATTACGAAATGTTTGACATCCATTAGGCGGTGATTAATAAATCAATGTGCTTTAGTGGTATCGTTAAACAAAACAAAAGTTTTATCAGAAGAAATGGAATATTCAGTCTGAGAGTTTGGCGTAAAGACTGAAACATGAGCTTGTATTTTCTGTGGCAGGTTAGGTTCTTCAACCTTTTTTTTCTCAAAAAGTTGATGCTGATTGGAACAGTAACTTTACATGTCAAAATTGATATATTATGTTGAATTGTATCTGTGTCATCCCCAAGACAATAATTTACAGCCTCTAAACACTTGAATGCGTTGTTGTTGGTTTTTTGTTTGTGTGTTTGTTTTTCTTTTTCATTTTAAATTAACGCCTTCCCATATGTTCAGCCGTAGTAACACGAGCGTGTGTTCATTTCTCAACGAACGTAAAAGTTATGTCATCAGAAAACATTATACCGATGACGTCACTTTATATTGGTACTTTTCCTTATTGAACATTATTGCTTAAGAACGAAACCAGATTTAAGAATTAAACGTTTTTGATGTTCATAGCAATATAATTCAATTTCCTTTTGACACAAACAGACTATATACAGTGAGCACATGGTTATTATTCAACAAAGAACGTTCTAGTTCTTATTTTGTCTGTGCAGTTAAATTTCAATATAATAATCGGAGGGCTAGTTGAATTTGAGAAGGGTCATAGAAGTAAGAAGTTTGTTCAACTTGCCCTGCTAGCGACTGTGCTTTGCATGTTAATTTTCAACCCTGATAAAAATACTATCAAATAACAATCAAACTAAACTAAGTAACTTCATGGTCCCTTTAAAAGCTCATGTAAGCAATTCAAAGTGGGTTCATCTTTTTAAGTTCGTTACAAACATATCAACCAATGAGCTAATAATATGTGGAGATTATTTCATAACGAAAAAAGCCAACCAAATTTCAAATACGTTTTGGAAAGGCACATTACCTTCTTGGATAAACACAGAAAATAATCATATTCCTGAAAGTAAACGATATTTTGTGTCGTATAATAGTGAAATACTTACAGATCGAAAACCATTGATATTAAGAAATTATGCCAGCAATGGAATTATTTTCATAAGTGACCTTATCGATGAACAAAGTGATATTTTTTCTTCTGAAAAATGTATAAATATATAACACACAATAAAACATTTCATATACTATGTTTCACTTGGTAAAAGCAGTAAAATCACACACAAAAAATGTAGATGCTTTGAAAGATGATAGTTTCAGAACAATAAATAATCCCATTCTTTCATTGAAGCTAAAACTATTGTTAAAAAGCCAAAGAGGATGCAAATATATATACGATCCAATACACTTAAATACACGAACTAAATTCACAAACTAAATTCACAAACTAAATACACGATTCAAGGATTTATGTTTACACCAAGTGATTAGGAACAATATTATTTGCTGCCTTTTCAATGCGTAAAGGATTCAACTTTATTATGGTTCCAATATAGAGTAGTTCAAATAATTTTAGCTACTAATACATTTTGTTACATATGATTCGCTACATCGATTCGAATATGAGCAATTTGTGTAGTAATTATACTGAAACCGTATCACATTTATTCGTAGAATGCAATGGTAACAACACCTTATGGGATGCAGTACAAGCCTGGATATTAACTAAGACAGGGAATATAATTACTTTTAATAAACATAATATCTTGTTTATAATAGCATTGCAATAGCATAGTTACCGTGTTAGAACTTGGGCTAATTTTCACGAACATATTTTAAGTAATAATTTGACATGCGTTTTACAGGCGCTACAAGTTAGTACAACACGACAAATATTTTTGTTCGGCTGCGGGTGTTCAATTTTGTTTTTCCGATACATCATACACGTTTAAAACACGCAAGATAATAAGGTGCTAAGAGTTGACTCCCTTTGCGAAACACAGGGTTCGAAAATTATTTCAGGGTAAAACCACCCGTAATCCTTGTTGATACTCTTAATACCCAAACAGCTAAAAAAAAAGCAGTAATACCTTGAATAGTTATTTTTTAACAAAACAAAATCCAATATATTTTAAGAAAGTTGATGTTATGTTATTAAAATCAAACTAAAAATGTGTGTGTACTTTATTTAAAAGTTTGACTGTTAGTGTAAATTTAGTTTAATTATAAAACAAAGATCTAAAAGGTCATGAAATGAGAATTCATATTCTCGTTTCAATTACTATCCATTGGTTTAAAAAGAAATGACAATCCTTAAATGTTTTGACATATTTGTCTTTTTCAAATTAATAATATGATTACGTCACTGTATCAAACAGATTACTTATGCATTCTCATTTCGATTACTATCCTTTTATCACTATGCCCAGTATTTGTAATAGATACTAAAGCAGTCTAAACGTAACAGATTAAAGCATAGGAAATTATATTCGCTGTAAGAACAGACATTAGACTACTAACTAAACATATTGGAATATAACATACAAACTCACATTTCTGGTAAAAAGTGGTAATAATTATTGTGTATAAACAAATTATAGTAAAAAAACAACAACAAAAAAAACATATAAAAAACGAACATTGGGCACAAAAATATATATAGCCGGTAGCTGATCAGACCTATGTTCCCAAATTGATGCGGCGACGCCTAAAGCTCCCTTTTTAAAGCATGGATTGGACAGAGGAGGTGGGGGGGGGGGGGGGGGGGGGGGGGGGGGGGGGGAAATAATATATATATATATATATATATATATATATCATAAATGCTTCCCTTCACATTTTATATAGGCTGGAATGACCTCATTTGGATCCAAACTGTCATGGTACCTCACAATATTATTAGATGAGGTGGCGCAGCATTAGTTTTGGTATATATGGCGTTGTTGTAGCTATCTCGGCAAATTTGAAAAGCAAAATGTTGATGCGCAGGGTCACAATCAACGCGCGCACTGACCAGAGACTCGGTCTTATGGTGAATATGTTTGTAACTTTCTTAACGTGTTTATGAAGCATCTAAGCATTTAAAATCGCCTATAACTATATTTTAGAAATGTGATTGAAACTATTCTATTTATTTTATTATATTAATATTGTTCTTACAAACAAGTAAAACATTCTATATCTGTTGATGTACATTACCTCCCACTCAGAACGTTTTTCTTTAAAGACCACGCCAGGAGCAGTAGACTGCAAAGGTGTTGATGATGTCAGGGTATCCCGGAAGTTTGACGTACACTCTCGTGTTCTTGGATTGTAGTTGACAGATTTACACAGATATCAGCGATCACACAGACTCTTACACTGAAGAAAATTCTTCACAATCTCAGTGGCGAACTCTGACCCATGAAGAAAACCTGAACGTTTCTCTATGTCATACAACGAAAACCCAGTCACTAAGAGAAGCATTCCAAAAGCACACAGAATTGTATGAAACCATCGCATCATGGCAGTGTGTTATCGTCAACGGAAAGAAAGGAATGTTTTTATTTACGGTTATATAGCGTCAGATCGAAGCAGCTGCACAGCTATCTAACACAGGAGAGAAATGACAGTGAAACGTATCGCTACTCAAATGATTCAAACCGCTATTTGAAATGAGCAGCTGCACAGCTATCTAACACAGGAGAGAAATGACAGTGAAACGTATCGCTACTCAAATGATTCAAACCGCTATTTGAAATGAATCAATAGTTATGGAGATGTCCTCGTCGGCTGATACGGGCAGGACGTAGCCCAGTGATAAAGTGCTCCCTATATGCGCGGTCGGTTTAGGATCGATCCCCGTCGGTAGCCCCAGCCAGTGCTCCCCAACTGGTGTAACAAAGGCCGTGGTATGTACTATCCTGTCTGTGGAATGGTGCATATAAAAGATTCCTTTCTGCTAATCGAAAAGAGTAGCCCATGAAGTGGCGACTGCGGGTTTGCTCTCTCTATATCTGTGAGGTCCTTAATCATATGTCTGACGCCATATAACCGTAAATAAAATGTGTTGAGTGGGTCGTTTAATAAAACGGTTCATTCCTTTCTTCGTCGACTAATATCATAGGCAAGGAACGGTATGACTTACAATGTGTGCTGCATTGTTTATCGAAAATAGAAAACTATGCAACACTGAATATATTAAGGCTGATCTCCCCAGCATATTTTTAATATTTAAACATTTAGAAGAGAGGATCACGTGATGCTCAATACCAGTGACGCGACGTTTGTTGATGTTGAGTCATGCAGCTCGCTAACTAGGTGGCACGTGATGTTCCATAGCAACGACGCGATGTTTGTTGATTTCAATTCACACAGCTCGCTAAATAGGTGGCACGTGGCGTTCCGTAGCAACGACGCGATATTTGTTGATTTCAATTTACACAGCTCGCTAAATAGGTGGCACGTGGCGTTCCGTAGCAATGACGCGATGTTTGTTGATTTCAGTTCACACAGCTCGCTAAATGGGTGACACATAAACGATATCTTCAGCTAGTTTCTTTCGAACAACAAACTCTGAAAACCAGTAGAATTTTATACGATTTGCGCTCCACAACAAGAGTATCCTTGAATTCTACGATCACAACACCTAAAGCGAAGATGTTTCCTATTGACGTCACTGCGTCAACGTGCACACTTTCGTAGATCGTTTGCTGTGTACGGATCAGAAAGAAACTATTTATTTTCTAATATCATTTTTTAAAAGTTTTAAGAGCCATCAACCGTCGTTTTTCTTTCTTTATTTGCACAATGCATTGACATGAAGTTTATGTTCAATTATTGTCCTGCATAAAAACAAACCCAAACCCCGACAGCTGACTTATTTCCATTTTATAAAAATCTCTGTATGTTGTGAATGCAGGTTCGTTCTCCTATAAATAATTATGGCTATTTGCATAACAAAAGCATCACTTTAAAGTGTGTTTCAAACTATTGCTCTTTTCCATCATCCAAGCGGAATATATTGTATTATCACCCATTAAAGGCTTTTTGTAGGAGATATCGCTGGCACTATAACTTGCGATATCTCCTTGATTGGTCCAATTTTAATCACAAGACAATGTTTTGTTACGTGTTTGTTTCAGCGCTAAACCTACCATTAGTGACGTCACGCCACTGCCGTTCTGCTAGTTAGTGAATCTACCGCTGACATTCAACCCACATTCTGACATTGTTTACAACTGTCACAAATGAAAAGAATGATAATGGATGATAAAAATGGTAATTTACAAGCAGGGTCTTCTGATGAAATCACAGGTTCAGTAGCGCGTATGCTCTCCATGTTTACCCAAATCTGCAAGGCATCGCCTTCTCATTGACTGCCTGATGCATGTAAAGACTGCATTAGGGATACGGCGCCTCTACTCTAGGAATAGGGAAATATATATTAAAACAAAAATGCGTTAACCGACGCATACGGGCATTTATAACACACGTAATAATAAGGTGACTACCAGTAATCACACTGAGTCTCTGAGTCCCTGGTATTCAAAATAAAATATATAAAAACAAAACAGAAATCAAGAATGTCAACACATTATCATAACGTTCAACTTCGGGACAGGCCATCAGCGATTACATTGGATGTGCCCTTGATATGTTCAATGGTAATTGGGTATTCTTGCAGAAGAAGACTCCATCTCAACTCTCTCTGGTTGGAGGCTTTCATTAGGATGGTCCAGTCCGTCTTCGTCTTCTTGGAACAGCACAACTCCAGCACCCACGTCACTGGCACCCACAGCTAGCTTGAAAAGCATTCGGCACTCTCGTGCTGCCATCATGGGAGACGAGGAGAGCATCTGCTTGAGACAGTTGAATGACTTCTCGCATTCATCTGGCCAATGGAACTTCGTTTCCTTCTTTTTCAGCGTCGCACGTTTTCCAGGTTTTCTCCGATAGGCATGCTGTCGAATCGGTGTAGCGTTAGGTTCCAAGCGCACATCCTGGCTTAAGGTGTTCATAATCGTTGGAAGGTTCTGACAAATGGAAACATTGTCTTGTTTCGACGTAGTCAACTTTGTTCGCTGAGGGCTCAAGTCTGCTAGAATCTGGCTGTTGGCCAACTTGACCTCTGCAGTCTTGACGTCATCACAGGAAATTGAGTGACTCTCAATTTGGACCGGTAACTCTGGAACTATCGGCAGTCTGTCAAAATAACCTTTTAGCAAATTGATGTGACAATACCTACTTTTCTTAACCCTATCAGGAGTGTTTATCACATACCCTGTCTCAATAACCCGTTTGTGCACAACATAGAGACCGAAATACCTGTTCTGTAATGAACCCCGTTTAATGGGAAGGTACAGCAGCACCTTATCCCCTGGTTTAAATTCCCGACTCTTAGCCTTCCTATCAAACACTGATTTTATTTTGCTCTGAGCATGGCTCAGTTGCTTCCTAGTCTTCCTATCAAACACTGATTTTATTTTGCTCTGAGCATGGCTCAGTTGCTTCCTAGCCTTCCTATCTCTAACTCTCTTATTCATTAATACTCCCTTGTCCATATCATAACCTGACATCTGATCCTCCATCTCACCCTCTGTTAACAATGTAGTGCGAGCTGCCAACAATTCTGGATCAGCCCCCTGCTCTAGAATTAACTCTTGTCTATTACAAGGTAAATCCCCTCTATCAAACACAACTGGTTCAATTCCCCTCTGCGGGAGATCAACATGTTCCACCACATTTAATTCCTCAGTTGACTTATCTACCATTTTACTGATAACCTCATCCACTCCAATTTCATGGCTCACACACGTATCAGACAAATCACAAATATCCTCTAGGTCTCGCGTTACCCTTCTAGCCATAGCCCTAGTCTTTGCACACGCAGGATATCTAATCTCATCAACCTCACACTCTTCTATTGGTAAAGTGCTGTCTTTAATTAACAGTTGGTCACATTTCGGCTAACAACACTGACGAGTCAAATCATTTCCCAACAAAACTCCTATGTTTTCAACAGGCAAGTCCTTCACAACACCCATAACGACTGGTCCCGTCACAAACTTCGAACACAAGATAACGTTATGTAACCGAACAACAATTTTTTCTTCAGTAACCGAGGTTAAAGCCAAACTACGTCCCGAATCTGAATTTTCAGTGCCCCAATTTTCTACTCCTGTCACGGGGATTCTATAATTCCCGTAACTGAATAAAACACGATTATCCGAATATCTCTCCTAACTGTATATCTATTAGATCTCTCTGTGACAGGCGGTATATACCCGCTTTGGCTCGTCTAGGTATGATCAGAGATACGATCTTATATAAAGTATATATTATTATAGCACGTTTAGTTCACTAGAAAACACAATACACTTTGGAATCTGTATTAACCTACGCTGACAAATGTACTGCCGCAGTAGTTAATTAATAACAACAATAATAACAACCCAGAACTGATCACTTAATTAGTTAATCTCTAGGTGTCTAGTTTACACAATATGCTAATCACTTCACCGTGATACAACACCCACACGTGTGATAATTGAGAAACGCTTCTAGGGGAACTTAATTAATAAAGGAATTACAACACTATTCCTACCTGGTTAATTTTTAATTAACCCTTAACTACTCGTTCAATAACGTGTGATAATTGAGAAACGCTGCCAGTAGAACTTAATTAATAAAGGAATTACAACACTATTCCTAACTGGTTAATTTTTAATTAACCCTTAACTACTCATTCAGTAACCTTGTAACACAGAATTAATACTGGTACCTATCACAATAAAGACAATAACCTACAGTTTACCTAGGTCTTCTAGGATGACTGGCTAAGCTTTATATTACCAAATACTCGTATAAATAGAGAACAGTAAGACTACGATTTACTTCGTCAGATGACCGAAGACACTGTCTAAAGAATATTGGTATAATACAGTATTAAAATATTTAAAGTCACATCAATCACATCAAGGTTATACAACAGAGCAGAAATAATATATTTACCAAAGTCCAAACGGACAACGTTCCCCCGGGATACCTTCCTATGGTTCTTCCTTTTTGCTTCTCCCAGATATCTCTAAACCCTAGCTTTTTATTATAAAATCAGAAATCGCCTGGGGGTACAAGACGGTACCTCACGTATCATCTGAATTTCCACAGCGACCAAGACGGCATATCTGTCTCTTAAATCGCCAGACTGGCTGTCGCCAACCGCGAGCAATCCCCCTGGCCATAAACAGCACTACCGGAGATATTACGTAACTACTAGCCACATGGCCTCCACACCTGCTCTGGGTGTGTATTAGGCGTACCGATCGAGGACCGTCGCGCAGAAGTATTACGTAACAAGTTGCCCACCTGGATAAGTGCAATTTGGAACTGCACACGGCCTTCTAAAACAATTAATATCGCCACAGGCGAAAACAAAATTAAGAGCATGTACCGTCACAGCGCCGATGTTCCACTAGTGAGGCACCAAGCTCCTGCAAAGTCTGTGGACGGTTCCTAAGAGTGTGCAGTCGTCTTCCCAGCACATCACAGACGTGCTCGATGGGATTCAGGTCGGGCGAGTTTGATGCCCGTGTTCCTCAGGTAATCCCTTGTCAAGATGGCTGTGTGGGGTCTGGCATTATCATGCTGAAAGGTCAGGCTTGGACCATGAGCTGCCATGAAAGGCATAAGTTCCTGGACCAGCACCTGATCGCGGTATGCAGCAGCGTTGAGGTTGCCACGGATGACAAGAAGTCAAGAACGTCCATTTCCACAGAAAGCACGTCGTCACCAAACCCTCTGCCTGCCATCGGCAACTCGCAGTGTGAATCTTGATTCATTGCTAAACGACTCTATTCCATTCCCTCGCAAGCACAGGTTTCCTCAGACAATAACGTCAGATATGTTATAGTAACGTTATAGGCCTATAATTATGTAACTATAGTATTTGCATTTGGGGTTTGGGTTTGGGGGTACCTGTGCTCGCAAGTGGCGTTGTGCCCAGTTGACGATGACGTCGAAGAAATTGGGCTTCATTACTGGTTGCTGTAGCTGTCATGAAACGTAACACAATATGACGGTCATCTGCCTGTGACGTCACACGTGGTCTACCCGGTCGGTGGCGATCAGCTGTGGTGCCCGTTCGTTGTACTCGTGTCCGCAGATCATAAATTGCCCGTCGACTGCAAACCAACGGCCTTGCAACGTCAGCTACTGACGTTCTCGCATACAACATGCCAACGGCACGTTCACGCTGCACATTTGTGGGGCGTGGCATCGAAACAGGTCGTAACAAATATCGTTTTAAAGTGTTTGTTTTCGTTGTGTCAGACTACTGAGAGCAAGTAAAGATGAATGAACGTGTGCTATTGTAGTCTCGTGATCATT
>NC_054703.1:17980581-18003081 GCF_016097555.1 Gigantopelta aegis | reverse complement strand
CATATGTAATAAAATGGAAATCTACCCTGATCAGTTAGATAGTTGATGAATAATTCATATTCATATTTAATTTTCAGTGTCTACATAAATTGGAGGGGCCGGACGTAGCCCACTGGTAAAGCATGGTCTAGAATCGATCCATCTTGATTGCACTATTGTGCAAATTTCTTATTACAGCCAGTGCACCACCACTGGTACATGTATATCAAAAGCCGTGGCATGGTGCATATAAAAGATTACCTGCTACTAATGAAAAAATATAGTGGGTTTCCTCTCTAAGACTATGTCAGAATTACCAAATGTTTGACATCCAATGAATCAATGTGCTCTAGTGGTGTCGTTAAACACACAAAAAACAGTGTTTACTTATACATATGTATTTCACACACGCACACATTTATTTCAACTTATTTCCGTGCTTATATCCAATTAAGGTTCAAGCACGCTGTCTTGGGCACACACCTCAGTTATCTGGGCTGTCTGTCCAGGACAGTGGGTTAGTTGTTAGTTGGTTAGTGGTTAGGGGGAGAGAAGAGGGTGTAGTAGCCTTACACCTATGCATTGAGTCCTTAAGAACTTGCTATGGGCTGAAGCCGGTACGGGGTTGCGAACCCCCTGTACCTACCAGCCTGTAGTCCGATGGCTTAACCACTGCGCCACCGAGGCCGGTCACACACACACACACACACACACACACACACACACACTGACACACAGACACACGCACGCATGTATGTGTGTGTGTGTATGTATGTATGTATGTATGTATACATGTATGTATAGGTATATTAAAGGTAAATGAACCCTCAGTTGTATTTTATTCAAATCTATTTAATAAAAATCATATTTAAAAAAATAAAGAAACAGAAATCTACTCTGATCACTTAGTTAATTGATTAATTTTGTGTCTACAAAAGTAGATTTTTACTTTGAGGAAATAGACATTAGCCAAGAAGTGTGTAATTTGTTAACTACATCAGTGGATAACTTCATGTGTACTTGGTAGTGAGATAATGTATTTATAATCTTACATACTGAAATCTTAAATTTATAATTTTCCAAAAACCTACCGTAACTACTGTTGTGTTGTTGTTGTTATTATTTTTATTTAGGACAATTGTTATTACAAATAATTAAATAATTATAATTAAAAGTAGTGGACACCATTTTTCTAATCGGTTTGACCTGTACTTATTTATACAGTAATTATTTTAAATTATATATTCTGTAGTTATTGAATGATTTTTGTTGTTGTTGTTTGTTTATTTGTTTATGAAATTAAGTTGTACAGACGTGCATTACAATGTTGACGTTTAGATAACCGAAACCACAGGTGTAAACTTCATCAAAATATCGGCGGGATTATCCCACAGAAGAAGAGTAGGAAAACAACAAACAACGACATTGATATACGCTACGTAACATTCAATTACACATTTTATTAACCACACTGTATATTATTAAATACTTGTTACATTAATATCTACAGTTGGAATACTTTATATATATACACCAGAACATTACTCGATGTCGTAAAATCTCGATGTCGATCAACCGTTTGATCATGAATATTCAGTAGACTCTCACTGGCTGACGACTCTCAGTGTCTACCATTTAGTATCTCCCTCCTGCACTGCGGGTCTCGGGTGCAGTTGTCCAGACAGGTCCGCAGATTCTGCTTCCTCAAGTAATACAGATCCATATTAAGGAGAAAGGCGCTATCGAGACACATCACTCGTGTAAACTCCGCCACCAGAACGGAGCACGCCCTTTCACTGCCCGACACCTTCATGCAGCACACCAGGAATAGGAAACATCAAATTCGGCGACACGTCAACATACTTCCATCACATCTGATCATGAAGCTGCTATCAGTTTATGCTTTCCCACGCTACAATTACCGATATATGTTATGTTTCATGGAAGCACACACGATGTGAATAATTAAGGTATCAGTTAATATCGCGATCAGCATTTTAATGCTTGCAATTGCCGTTATTGTGTACATGCACTGAGATCAGGGCCCTTATTCACGAAGCATTTGCGTTGCGTGGTGTTTACGTGATATTTGCGTCCATGACGCTAGGTTAGCGAAGCGTGGTATTCACTAAACAAGACGCGCAAACCCAGCGCTCTCTGCTATCGCGCCCACTATCGTGTGCGTCATGGGGACTCCCTCATTCACAGCTTGTAAGATTGTGTTGATAATGTGGGAAAACGGGACTTGTAATGTAAATATGAATTATTTTATATATATTTAGACCATAGCCATTTCGTACTATTGTGTGAGTTCATAAAATGTGTTTAGACCATCGCTACATTTAGTATCTATCCAAAACATTCAAAAAAAAACATTTAAACATACTTAGGAACACGGAGAAAGCAACATCTGTGATTAGAGTTCTATTATTTTAAGTGCAGCCATTGAGAGATGTTTCTAACTAATAAAGTATCATTTGCAATTAAAGTTACGTATTAAATATATTTTCCTGTTTAAAATACCAACCTCTCCATATCCAATGCAGGGTTTCCAGAATTTTTACAAAATCCACTAGACATGGGATCAGTGATTTAAAACATTTACTAGCGATGATTAAAAATTAACTAGCCCTACTTTACTTAATACAACTTCACTAATAGTAGTAATAGATATGTTACCAAAAGAGGGAGATACAGAATAAAAACACTAAGATTGGGGGGGGGGGGGGGGGGGGGGGAGGTGGGGACAGGTTATTCATATTTACAAAATACATTTAAATTCAGCATTTGACAACTTGTTTTTCACTAGCCATTGGGCATGGCAATAGTAGTTATTTACTAGCTCAACATTGAATATCACTAACCATGGGAGTGGGGCTACCATAATCTAGAAGCCCTGTCTAATGTGTTTCGGTCGTGTAATATTTAAAGCAGTCCTTTTGTTCTGTTTTTCTTCATTTTACTTCATAATTATTTATGTTTCGTACATTGGAAAGAAAAATCTACTTTGGGCGACTACAAACATTATGACAACAAATACTGATGTTCTAAACAAACATAAAACCTCTTTAATATGTAATTTTAATTGTGAAAAAGGTTCCGTATGTCGTATACGTTAGAATAACATAAGCTTTAACTAACAGAGAGAAACGATCATAGGGCCGAAATCAGCCATATGTCTGTTATTTGTGACGAGGGATGAACTTGTTCTGACATTTTAAATCAGCCATATGTCTGTTATTTGTGACGAGGGATGAACTTGTTCTGACATTTTAAAGATATTTTGAATTTTATTCGAAAAATTATAAAATTTAATATACTTACCTATATTATTTTGCACAGCTCCTTCCACTGATTTAACTTAACTTTTATACTGATGACGTTCATTCACAAAGTGCTTCATGATCATATACGTGCCTTTGTTTGATACCCAGTAGCCGATGTCCTTCTTGTGCTTGACTTTTCATAACATTCATTCATACTTTCATTCATGGTATTGGGAGATGTAAATGTAAACACAATCGTATAATTGATACTTTTAAATCCTAGAATAATGTTTATGAATAAAACAGTTACCTGTCGCTGGAAGCCATGAAATCAACCCATTTTGTATGAACAAATATCAAAACACAAAACAAACATTTGTTAAATATATTAAAATTTTGTGGTTTCAATAATGTTTTCATTTTGTTTCTTGTCCATGATGTTATGTGTACAGCCCAAGCTCGTATGCAGGGGAGGGTTTCGGGTGTATTTTTCGGGGAAGCATGACTTGACCCCCATATAAATGTTCTTGTTCTTGAGTAATGTAATACAACAAAAGGTTGAGATACATACATGAATGCAAAAACAACAACAAATAAACAACAACAACGACAACATTTCTGTTCCAATTTGTTTTGGGTACCCGTAAATGTTGGGTTAAACTGACTGGACTATAATGGACGAGACATATTTGTGTGATTCTAGTTCGATTAAACGTATGCTTTTAGCCTGGTCAGGTGCATCGGGCACCCGTCATTCATTACAAGCATTTCAACACAAACTGCTCTTGTTTACCTGTAACACCTGGATAGTGGCAGGTGAGCCTTAGCCCATCAGTGTATGTTTATCGAGGAAAAGAACCATCAATACCCCATTCCCATACCCCCTGTGTGTCAGCGATGATTAAACATTAACTAGCCCTACTTTACTTAATACAACTTCACTAATAGTAGTAATAGATATGTTACCAAAAGAGGGAGATACAGAATAAAAACACTAAGATTGGGGGGGGGGGGGGGGGGGGGGGGGTGGGGACAGGTTATTCATATTTACAAAATACACTTAAATTCAGCATTTGACAACTTGTTTTTCACTAGCCATTGGGCATGGCAATAGTAGTTATTTACTAGCTCAACATTGAATATCACTAACCATGGGAGTGGGGCTACCATAATCTAGAAGCCCTGTCTAATGTGTTTCGGTCGTGTAATATTTAAAGCAGTCCTTTTGTTCTGTTTTTCTTCATTTTACTTCATAATTACATATGCGTGAAAACCATGTTTGAAAATCCTGTAACGTCTGCTGGAACTAGAAGCTCTTCACTTAGGTTGGAAACCGCTTCATTGAAAATAGTGAACATTATTGCCATATTTCTCTACATTACAGTGTCTGGGACATAGCCCAGTGGTACAGCGCTCGCTTGATGCGCGGTCTGTTTGGGATCGATCCCCGTCGGTGGGCCCATTGGACTATTTCTCGTTCCAGCCAGTGCACCACGACTTGTATGTCAAAGGCGGTGGTATGTGCTATCCTGCCTGCGAGAAAGTGCATATAAAAGATCTCTTGCTGCATTAGAACATTTTTATCGGATTTCCTCTGATGAATATAAGTCAGAATTACCAAATGTTTGACATCCAATAGCCGATGATTAATGAATCAATATGTTCTAGTGGTGTCGTTAAACAAACCAAACAAAAAATAATTCAACAATCTATAAAAGTACACGAGACACTCCTTTAGAGTTATATGAGACTTTGGGAAATTAAACTTCAAACTGTTTTGTGATATCACTGTTCACACGTAGTAACTAGTGCGTGTAACTGGTGCCAGTTTACCCCTTTGCTTTAACCAGTGACCATCAAATGTTGTGAGGCGGACAAGAACGAAGATTGTACACGTCGTGATAGAACTGTGCCACTTTGCAGTCATATAATACTTGTGTCCCTGACTCTTGTTTTACATATAGTGCCAATTGAACAGCACCCCATGTGATAAAGAGTATTTGGCATAATAACAATATGAACGTTTTTGACGTAGTAATGTTTAAAATGTAACACAAAAATGGGAATAATTATTTACAATTTGACTTTCGGTTTCATATGTAATGTCTAACGCATAATGCATATTTTGATCTAAACGGTCACAATGTAGACGACCAAAACAGTACACTCAGTGTTAATATTTACTTTAGTTTTTACTTCCATGTGTACAACAGTTTATAAATATACCCTTTCAACAACTCGTATTTATTTGATTACATACCTAATAAGGCATACATTTAATGCAAACTGTGCTCTAAATATAAAACGAAGTAAAGTCTTTAAAAGAGTAGCGGCAGCCGACCCAGTTTCATCTTTTATCTTGAGTGGGGCCGTCAGTTTTGCTAGGACAGGCTAGGGACAAGTAGATACAAAACGCGAACAACGGTGGCGTTCTGCAGAATGGCCGTCATATGAGTCGTGAACAATTCGACTAAAACCAGCTGCAAATTGACGTGGATACAAGGAATCATGCTAGAAAGGAATTCACCTAACAGTCTACGCTGCCGAAAGGAGAATTGCATTTGCATCCAATCAGTCCCAATGGCTGCATACATCTCAGTAGAAAACCTCATTTCATTGACAAAAACAAATGGGGGTGGAGGGCGATTCAATTGGCACTATGTTAGAAAATATTCAGTTACCCAAGTAGTATGTACATGCCATTATATCACAAAATACACAATCCTGTCTTCTTGTTTTTGTCGTTATCCGCCTGACTAATGTCAATACAAACAGTGGCAGGATAAAATATAACAAATACAGTATTGGGTGTCACCATATTCATTAACCATGTTATCTAGTACGTTTTGATACCATTTCTAAATAACTGTATGCTAACATCAACAACGACAACAAACAAGCTACAACGCTAGAAAACAACAGAAACAAATCTGCCGCCGGATCAGTGGTTCTATCTTATACGTGACATCCAATCATTTCTATAACACATCACATCACATCACATCACAACAAATCACATCACATCACATCACATAACAAAAGCAACACAACACATAACAGTACATCACATCACAACACAACATATCACATCACAACACATGACATGGCATATCACAACACAGCACAACACAACAAAACACATCACAACACAACACATCAGATCACAACACATCACAGCATACCACAACACAGCACAAAACACATCACAAGACAACACAACAGTTCACAACACAGTACATCACAACAAAACATATCACATCACAACACATGACATCACAACACACAACACATCACAACACAACACATCACATCACAACACAGAACATCAAATCACAACACATCATATCATATCACATCACAACATATCACATCACAATACATGACATCATATCATAGCAAATCACAACACAACACAACACACCACACCACAGAACAGAACAAAACAACACATCATATGACATAACAACGCATCGAATCTTACAGTTTCTACGAAATAATGACTTTTATTTTTAGTTTAATTTCATCTATCTGTGATATATGTATTTATACGTAGTTCTGTACACTAGGTTTTTACTTAACTGTTGAATTTCTATCTTGATGTTGATCATCACATTCTTTTTGCGTTTACCATAGTTTGACACCATATAGCCGATGTCGTGCTGGTGTGTCGTTAAACATTCATTCATTCATTTATTCATATCGCATGGCATCGCAACACCACACAACACCTCACAACACGACACATCACATCAAATCACATCACAGCACAACACATCACATCACATCACATCACAACACAGACACATCAAAACGTCACATCACATCACAACACAACACAACACATCACATCACATCACATCACATCACATCACATCACATCACAACACAGCACAACACATCACATCACATCACATCACAACACACACACATCAAAACGTCACATCACATCACAACACAACACAACACAACACATCACATCACATCACATCACAACACAGACACATCACATAACATAACATAACATAACATAACATAACATCACAACACATCACACCATATCACAACACACATCACATCACATCAAAACAGAACACAACACAACACATCACAACAACACAACACATCGCATCACATAACAACATATCACACCATATCACATAACAACACACACATCACATCACAACACATCACAACACATTACAACACATAACAACACCTCGCATCACATCACAACACATGAAATCATATCACAGCACGACATAACACAGCACAACACACCACATCTCACCACAACACAACATAGCGCAACGCAACACATCACAGCACAGCACAACACATCACATCACATCACATCACATCACAACATACCAACACACATCGCAACATATCACATCACATCACAACATATCACATCACATAAAAATACACACATATCATCGCAACACATAACATCACAACATCTCGAATCAGATCGAATCACATCACATCACATCACATCACATCACAACACAACACTTCACAACACTTCACAAACAAATCACATCATGTCAAGACACATCACATCACATCACATCACATCACATCACATCACATCACAACACCTCACATCACATCACAGCACATCGCATCACAACATAACAAACACATCACATCACATCACAACACATCATAACACCTCACGTCACATCACATCACCACACGACACCATCAGCATAACAACATCTCGCATCACATCACAAAACCACATAACACAACACAACACATCGGATCACCTCACATCATATCACATCACCACACGACACGATACATCACCTCTCGACACAACACATCGCATCACAACACATCACAACATAACATATCACATTACAACACAACACATCACATCACATCATGACACAGCACATCACATCACATTACATCACAACACAACACATCACCTCACAACACAACACAACACAACACATGGCAATACAACACAACACATCACATGATAACACATCACAAGACAACACATTACATCACAAAACATCACTTCAAATCACATCACACCACAAATAACAGAACAGCGCATTACAGTACAGTGCAGTACATTAGAGTACAGTATAGTACAGTGCAATACAGTGCAATACAGTACAGTGCAATACAGTACAGTGCAATACAGTACAGTGCAATACAGTGCAATACAGTGCAGTGCAATACAGTGCAATACAGTGCAGTGCAATACAGTGCAATACAGTGCAGTGCAATACAGTACAGTGCAATACAGTACAGTGCACTACAGTACAATACAGTACAATGCAATACAGTACAGTGCAATACAGTACAGTGCACTACAGTACAATACAGTACAATGCAATACAGTACAGTGCAATACAGCACAGTACAGTACAGTGCAATACAGTACAGTGCAATACAGTACAGTGCAATACAGTACAGTGCCGTGTAATACTGTTCAGTGCAATACAGTACAGTGCAATACAGTACAGTGCCGTACAGTACAGTACAGTACAGTGCAATACAGTACAGTGCAATGCAGTACAGTGCAGTACAGTGCAATACAGTACAGTACAGTACAGTGCAATACAGTACAGTGCAATACAGTACAGTGCACTACAGTGCACTATAGTGCAATACAGTACAGTGCAATACAGTACAATGCAATACAGTACAGTGCAATACAGTACAGTACAGTACAGTGCAATACAGTACAGTGCAGTGTAATACTGTACAGTGCAATACAGTACAGTGCAATACAGTACCGTGCAGTACAGTACAGTACAGTGCAATACAGTACACTGCAATACAGTACAGTGCAGTACAGTACAGTACAGTGCAATACAGTACAGTGCAGTGCAGTACCGTGCAGTACAGTACAGTGCAATGCAGTATAGAACAATGCAGTACAGAACAATGCAGTGCAATGCAATATAAATATTCTAATCAGAAACCTTCCAGCTAGCGTGCTAAGGTTATCTGCTGTTACATGTTAATAATTAAAATAATAATAACGTTAACAATTAGAAATATGGCGGCTTTGACCCGTGACAAACACAGATCGAGAGTTAGTATTTAACCACAAGGCCACTGACGTATTTCCGTACACAGTTGGTGTACGTCCGTGTGTACGTTCTAGGTTGCATAGTACCAAAGAAGAGAGTTCCGTGTCGAAGCTCGAGGTGCTGTATATACCAGAGGTTGAAACTAATGCGGGGTACCCCCAAAAATGGAAATGCAATTTTCAGCAAAAATGACGCTTGCTATTAAAACATTAATTAAATCTCTTGAATGGTTTGTTTTCATGCAGGTAGATTAGATGTGAGGTGCCACAATTTTTACTGTTTTACTTCCTGGGTGTGTTGATACGCTGCTTATATCAGTTTTATTAGTAAATGTTAACATTATCGGCAATATGAATTGATTTGGTCTATTAGAACCTATAGCATATATTCACTATATTATCAGTATTTTATATTGTGTGCCATTTACTGTTATTTAACAGTAATAATTAGGTTACACTCAGGCATTGGAGTTCATAATGACCTTGACTTTGGCATTCATTTACTGTGCATTGTGGAGAATAGAGTTTGAAAAAAAGTATGTGTTGACGAATTGGAGATTTTGGCCCATATTTAAAACAATATATTTTAAAGCTTATTTATCCAAGGTGATGGACATGCCATATAACACTAATCTTAGGATAATAAGTCTAGGCAAGATGAAATAAGATATTAGTAATAATTTATTTTTATTTAAAAAATAATGTTAGCTAATATTAGGTTAATCTTTTAGATCTAAATTAACAATGTGTATTTCAATGCAGTTTGACTCTGGAATGACTATATTTATAGAACCTTATTTCTGCTGTAATTTTAGTTTACCGTTTAGGTTGGTGAATTATGTTTTAGGCAAATATTGATTTTTTCCTTTTTTTTTTTTTTGTGGCACTAAGTTTATTGACATTTAAGCAAACGTACTTGGGTGACATTCCATAATTGGCGTATGGATTCATAGTCATCAAATAAAAACAATTCAATAGCAATGTTTCACTGAAAACTATCCAGCATTCAGAAAATAAAAAAAAAAAAATGATATAATTCGAGTTTGACGTCATTTCCATTCCAAAATACACTGCGAAACATATTCGTACGTCATTTGAATATCTAGTAATGGCGGATTGAAATTAATGTTGTGTGTACAGTTTACAAAAACACGTTGTATAAAGATATTATTACCCTCGTGTGTTTTGGTATAGTCAATATCATATATTAGGAATAAAAATAATGTATTTTTAATACAATTTGTATTCCTAATATATGATATTGACGATACCGAAAAACACTCTGGTAATAACCCCTCTCCCCCCCCCCCCCCCCCGTCTCTCTCTCTCTCTCTCTCTCTCTCTCTCTCTCTCTCTCTCTCTCTCTCTCTCTCTCTCTCTCTCTATCTCTCTGTGGCGTGAAACTTAAAGTAGCGATAATCACCTAACGTGTGCATATATATATATATATATATATATATATATATATATATATATTTGAAAAAAAAACATTTATCGTTGTTGAATTTTACTTGTAGAATAGAGGAAATTGCATTACAACATGCATTAATGCCTTTAAAAAGACGAAAATAGCATACGTCTTTGAGGACTGTAAACTGTAATATAAATCTATATCAGACGTAGTCTGCTATACTCCAAGAGCTAAATGGCTTTAATCAGTATTTTAGGTAAGGAAGGTTTGACTAGCCTACTTTGTGTAACAAATGGTGCTGATTCCATCAATAGCAGTCTTATTGACCTTACGTAGACAAAATTGCCATTCTGGCTATTTTTTAGCCAAAAATGGTCCAAAATGGCCAAAATCATATATTTTTATATGACTGATCTGGCATTACCATATCATATCAAATAAGCCTCTGTTAATATTTTATAGTTATATTTTGTTGTCTAGAGCTCGCCAAAGAATAACAATTTCATGAATACCCATGTGTGGCCTAAAATGGTTATTTGCCATGGCATAGGAATACTAATTGTATTGCAATCAGTATGAATAGTATGTAAAACCTCAAGAAGAATCTCATTTAAAAAGTGTTGCTGATTTAACAAATAGCAGTTTTAAAACAAAATTGCTATTTTGACCACGTTTGGACCACATTTGGCCAAAATCATGCAGCCATTTTCCACAGGAATAGTAATGGAATTGTACTCCATATCAATAGCCGTTGAAGTTGACTTGTTTCTACATAATTTGGACGTGCTTATTTTAGGCATACTTAATTTGGATACACCCTCCATCGACTCAGTTTTAGTACAATCAAAAGCCCTGTAAAAGTGTCGAACATATGGAATCGCTCTTACTACAAGAAGAGGCACATGATAGCTATGCGTATGTCGTTTAGCTCCTGGATACTGTCCAGACATGACTCGCCAGAGTGGATTAAATATTTGGAATATTTAAAATCCTATGACCTATGAAAGTTTTGTGTAATAGCAGCAGCAATGGAAAGAACGACATTAATGTACAGCTCCTTTGAGGAACTAATTGATATGGGTGGTATCTGTCTTTTCATTATATGGCTGCACTAACAAAATATATGGAATGTTTCATCTTTATGCTTGGTTAAATTACTAGTAATTATATTTCCTTTACTTTAAATGAACACACTGTGTGCTTGTACAATCTCAAACATTTTAATCTGGATAACACCAATGTTGATACTGGCCAACACCAATGTATAGGAATTTAAATATACCTTTTCGGTTACAGATATGAGTGAAACAAGTTTGAGTAATCATTATAGGTGAAAGGCTTAGAACAAAATATTAAATTTGCATGGGTAGAGGTAGTATTATGTCCAAACTAATTCAGATATGAGCTAAAATGTATTATTATTATTATTATTATTATTATTATTATTATCAGTTTTAGCCACATATGATTGTTAGTATTGTGATACACACCCTTAAATCTCTTTTAAGTTTGATTACTTGCAGGGAAGTGAAACTGGACGTTACTCGGTTGTTAATAGTCGTCTGCTCTCCTATCCAGAAAGCTTTCAGTGCCTCTCCATTACACGTTAATAATTCAAGTAATATGTTACGATTAACACAAACGGCGCTTTCCACCCATGACTAAAACTAATTGAGAGTTGGTATATATTTCCAAGCAAACTAACGAGTTGCCATACAGACATGATGTATGTCCGACTGTACGATCGTTATTCCGGTCGCTGTGTTGCATTCTTCCTAGCTGCCCTCTACTTTACGAATATGTCCCAGAGCAGACCGACCGAATCGACCAGACCGAATTGTATCGAAAGTACACTATTCACACGTGTTCGCTGTTTTTCTGACTTCAGGGATGGGCAATTTCAAGTCTACAGAACAATCAACGATGTTCCTGTCTACAAATGCGCACACAAGTGCACACTGGACACGATCTGTCGTTGTTTTTACTTCGACAGCCGAAGTGACCAATGTGAACTCTACGAACAGACAACAGGCAATTTTGTACCCGGAGAAAAATATTTTATTAAGTTTGACGATGAAGGTAAATTTTATGTTTTCCACTAACAGAACATCGTTTATCTCACTGGTAGCCTGCTCGCTTGTGGTTATGCATGTATGCATATATGTATGTATGTATTGATGTATGTATTGATGTATGAATATCTATATATTGTATGTATGTCGAGGTTGACTATTACATACATAGATATTAACGCACTGGCGCAGGGGATAATTAAATCCTTTCTGGCCTCAAATATTGCACCTGTGGCACCGATTCGCCCGCAAATTGCAAGACTAAAAGGCCTGTCACACCTAGCCGATTTGGCTCGCCGGAGCTATACCGGAGCACAAATTTGGCGATTTTCGAGGATCGGTACTAGTACGGCAGCGCAACGGTATCACATCGCTAACAACGGTAGTACATCGTCAGGACATCGTCAGAACATCGGCGAAAAAATTAGCAACGGCAGGCGACGGTATAAAGTTTTGAACATGCTAAAATATTTCTGCCGTTGCGCTGCCGGAGCGAGCAACGGGACTACAACGGCAGTACTCCGGTATGGCTTCGTTAATGTCGGTAGAGCACCTGTAGCGCCCCGTAATGGATCGGCGGCTCTCCGGTGGCCTCAATGTGTACCGTACTGGTACAGATGTGATACCGTAGTCCTGCCGATGTACTAACGATGTACTACCGTTCTTAGCGATGTGATATCGTACTACTACCGTGCTAATACCGTAGTACTACCGTACTGCATATAAATAGGGGCACAGACTACCAGCCCGTCATTTCTTCATTTGTCACCTGTGGCTACACGATTATCAAATAGCCGTGCTCCAACACCAGAACCTGGTGACTCAGTTGGCACTTCACCAGATCCAGGCCAGAAGGAGGAGAAGAAGAAGAAGAAGAAGACCTCAAGTACCTCGAGCAATCTGGGTGAGACCACGGATCAGCAGGCGTCGTCAGTTTGGCATGTATGACCAGCTGCTGGTGGAGCTCCGCAGAGAGGACCAGAGGGCCTTCAAGAACTTCCTCAGAATGCCCCCAGAGATGTACGATGAGCTGGTACAGCGAGTTGGTCCCAGGATCACCAAACAAAGAACCTGGTACAGGGAGCCCCTGGATCCTGGTCTGAAGATTGCCATCACTCTGCGCCACATCGCCTCTGAGACCAAGTACGCGGCCATGAAGTTTGGTTGGAGGGTACCCCACATCACCCAGTCACTGGCCGTGAGAGAAGTCTGCCAAGCCATCATTGACAAGTACCTGGACGAGGCGATGACCTGCCCCACAACCCCTGAAGGCTGGCGTGAGATCTCAGACCAGTTCATGGAGAAGTGGAGGCGGCGGTGGAGGTCACTGAGGCGTTGGAGCCCGCTGAAGATTGGGAGGCCACTGAGGAGGACCGGGACTCAGGATAAGGTTCACGGGAGGAGTCATGAGGAGGACTAGGCGATCTTGGGGCAGGTTCATCAGGTTCATCAGCAGCAGCGTCAGCCAGGGGACCTGGGACTTGGGGTGTTGTTGAAGTGTTCTTGCCACGACCTCGTCGGCCCTTGGGAGACTTGGGAGCCGGCTTCGCCTTCTTCTTAGGAGGTGACTTAGCAGGTCCCTTCCGCTTGGACGGCATGGCCTGAACGTAGTAGTTGTAGTAGTATTAGTCACTGTTGTCAGTTCGGCGTCTACGGCAGGAATGGTGAGGTTCTCCAAGAAGGGCCCATATTTATACAGATTGGTCACATAGCCGTGGCGACACTTCAGTATCACATCGGTAGCACTTCGGTAGTGCATCGGCAGTACAACGGCAGCGCCTCGGTATAACATCGGCGGCGCATCGGTAACACTAAGGTGACAGAAAAGTGGTATTCGGTAGCACATCGGCTCTTACATCGGTAGGACAACGGTAGAACAACGGTATCACAACGGGAACGCCGGTACTACATCGGTATTGCTACGGCCAATTGTGATTTTTCAAGTGCTTTCTCGACGGAGCTCTGCCGATTTTCTCGCCGTTGTTAATTGTGTGCTCCGGTTTAGTCCCGGCGAGGTGCATAGGTAGTGTGTGACAGGCCTTTAACCACGATACGCTCTGAGCTATCGAAGCTTCCATAAAAAGGAAGTTTCTTTAACTCAACCATATGCATGGGGCCTACAATCTACGCGGTCGATCCCGCTTACGTGCATGAAACAGTGGGCAGACCTGGCACTGGCTAGTATGTATTGATGTATGAATATCTATATATTGTATGTATGTCGAGGTTGACTATTATATACATAGATATTAACGCACTGGCGCAGGGGATAATTAAATCCTTTTTGGCCTCACAAATTTTCCCATGTCGTTGCTGGGACTCGAACCTGTGGCACCGATTCGCCCGCAAATTGCTAGGCTAACCACGATACGCTCTGAGCTATCGAAGCTTCCATAAAAAGGAAGTTCTTTAACTCAACCATATGCATGGGGCCTACAATCTATGTGTGTATCTGTGTGTGTATGTATGTGTGTGTGTATGTATGTATGTATGTATGTATTGATGTGTGTATGGATGTGTGTATCTATGTGTGTATTTATGTGTGTATGTATCTATGTGCGTGTGCATGTATGTATTGATGTGTGTATGTATTGATGTATGAATATCTATATATTGTGTGTGTATCTCTACTAAAAGGCAAACGTTATTGTGGCACACAAAAGGCAAAGATAGTTGATGGTAAGTGTTTACTGCCGTGTATGAAACGTTATAACATGGAAAGAAAAATGTCCGAAGATATGGAAACGGATAATAGTCTATGAAAATAGCACACCTGCCATATATAAATGAGCCACATCAATAGAGGCGGTCCAGAGCGAAGTTTACACAGTCAGTAGCGAGTGTGTCCACCTTGAGCATTGATACAGGACTGGCACCGTCGTCTCATTGAGGCCACTAAACGCTGTGAGGGTTGCTGTCTGGAACCTTTTTCGCAGATGCGTGGTTCGAATCCATGTGTCTTGGCGAGGGGTTGTCACGGGTGATCGACCGCTACGGGTACGGCCCCTGACCTGGTTGTGTTGTTGATATCGTTGCCATAAGTATCATATGGTGTTTCTGTGGACGTTGAATTGACGTGCGACGTCACGTTGCGAGGTCCCAGATTCAAGCATCCCTGTGACTCGCCATCTGTCATTTTCACTGAGGCCTGGCATGACGAAACTGCATCAAACAGTTCACTAATGGTGAACAGAGTGGCAATGATTGTGATTGAATGTCTGGCCTTTTATGGTGAACACTGGAGAGGATTTCTCCCGAATATTCCATGTTTCTTGCACAAAGTATGCAATCGCTGCAACAACTGCTTGGTTGCATTTCTTCAAGCTGTTTCATGCACATTTTCTCTGGTTTACATCCATAAATCCATTCACAAATGTTTGCCTTTTATGTATTGATGTATGGATATCTATATGTTGTATGTATGTCAAGGTTGCTTGTTACATACACAGATATTAACGCACTGTCGCAGGGGATAATTAAATCCTTTTGCGCCTCGCAAATAGTCTCATGTCGTTGCTGGGACTCGAACCTGTGACACCGAATAAGCCGCAACTTGCATAATTGCCACGATATGTTCAGAGCTATCGAGACATCCTGTATGTATGTATGTATGTATGTATGTATGCATGTGTGTATGTAATATATGGGAAAATGTAGCGGGTTTCCTCTCTAAGACTACCGTATATGTTAGAATTACCAAATGTTTAACATCCAATAGCGATGATTAACTATTCTGAAATATCAGTTGTCAAATTTACACCATTCAATTCTTAAACTGTGCAGCAGTAAAAATAGTATTTCTGTTCCCATCGTGTTTCCGTTCACACATTTCACCCAAGTGTGTAGTTCCAGTATGGGCTGTTTTTATAACCATATAATAGCATAGACAAATCACTATTTTCTCTGTGAACTAAGCACCTTACAACGAAACATGGCTGCATAGCCTGACGACGCTGTTATTGCTTCTTTTGGAATCTGTCTTGTACCGGTAATGGGACGCGATCACGTAACTACGAGACCACGAGGACCGCTATTAACAGGCAGTCTATAAGTGGTATTTTATACACACCGTACAAGTAATGTGGAAATTGCCAACTCACACACCAAGTTAGACACCTAACTGCTGACGATTTCACTATGTCCTGGGGTCTCGTTAAACCATCAACCGCTTTCATTGTTTCCATAGTTTTGTTTTCCAACAGGTGTATGTGCTCTTGTATCAGCAGCCGTAACGGACTCTTCAACGGACCCCGCAACAGCCGCTACAATCGCCGTTGTTACAACAAAGTCAATGCCGGACTCTTCAACGCACCCCGTAACAGCCGCTACAACCGTTTATACTAGACCGTGGAATTCTGTATAAGCTTTAAAAGTAATAGAATAAGTTGACTCAATGAACTCAATGAACTTTATTTTTGCATATCAACGTTAAATATTTTCTTAACAAAAAACTACAGATTGGAGAGCACTATAGCTTTATTTTGAAACAATACAACCAAGTATAATCATTTTAAACGCAAATCATGACATTAGTGAAACGGGACACTTGATATCGCATGTAGGTATGTTGGAATAACTATGTGATGTGTTTTTCGGACTAGAATGTTAAAGGTTATGTCTTTGATCAGTATTTCACTAACAAAATGGCAATATATATATATATATATATGTTTTAAATGCATATATCTGTAAATGGTACCCGATGATTGTATCTCAATGGTTGTAGCACGCATATTTTGTTTGAATTTAAGGGGAATAAAAAGCAAAACAAATCAACAAACTTTCCAAATAATGTCCTTCAGCTAACATTTGAAGTCTTGTTGCACTGCTGCCACCTGTAGGACACTGTCCAGGAAGAAGTTGGTTGTATTTTTGACAGGTGTTACACTAATGCCAAGTAAACCGTAGCACGCATACTCAAGTGCTGTTTAATTTAAAAAGTATTTTGATTATTGAGTTTTGCGCACGCTACACTATATCTGGGATCATGCAGTCGACATCTGTATTGGCTTTGTCCATATCAAACCACAATTGATAATGCTGTCTAATGATCTTATGGTAAGAAGTAATGTAGGGACACGTTACACCAATGACATTTGGCATACAAAATGTGCTAGATCAATAGTATTTCACACACATGAGTGGCATGTATTGTAATCTGTTACATTAAATGTTCATATATGATATTAATAAATGAAAGAAGCAAAACATATTAAAGATTAACTTTAAAAAGTCACCAAGACCAAAAGGTTCCATTTTCTGGAGAATGGTGTTTAGCCGCTATAACCGAAGTTTTTACAACAAATTCAATGACGGTCACTACAACACCCACTTTGCCGTTTAATTAAGCGTACGAGACGGGGGTGGGGGACGGAGGGACAACTGCAACCCTGGTACTGGGGCAAATCCTCAAAACGTTTAACTGAGAAAGTGTGCACTCTACGGGAAGATTATATAAATACAAAATAACAAAGTGGGAGGGAGGAAAGTTCTCTTAACACGCCTTTCCTGTGTTCAGACACGCCCATCCTGTGTTCACACACGCCCATCCTGTGTTCACACACACACACACACACACATACGCACGCACGCACGCACGCACACGCACGCACGTATGCACACACAAATAAACATAGATGATAGATATACAGACAGGCATACATACAAATAAATAAACAGACAGATTGGGGTACAGAAAGACATATAGATAGACAGCTAGCTAGATAGCTAGTTAGATAAATAGACAGACAGACAGACAGATAGATAGATAGACAGACAGACAGACAGACAGACAGACAGCTAGATAGCCGATTCACATGATATTATGCATAGATAACCGATTGTTCTGTTATGTGACACGAAGTATATTTGCATAACCTATTTATTTAACTTAAATTTGCATTGAACTTACATTTTAATGACAGTATTTCCAGCTTGCATTAAATATAGTTTATTTGATACTTGGTAAAGTGACTTTTCACACATCTGACACGTTACCATGTAAGCAATTTGTGGTTCCTGTGAAGTTAAATTTACTTTGTACTTACACGTGAACAGAACAACGGTGCATGTGAAATAGTGTACTCTGCTAACACAGCCTAATTTTGAGCAATGTTCTAGCAAATGTTTAGCTTTTAGAAAGTTAGCTTGATTTGATCAAGAAAATATAAGGAAAATGTTACAATAAAATATAGGTACATCCATAGCCGTATCTATCTATCTATCTATCTATCTATCTATATATATATATATATATATATATACCCCATTCATATAATTTACAATATCAAACTAGTGTAGATATTAAAATGAATTGTTTCCCTATAAGATGACACAAACAAAAATATTACTTGAACATTTTTTGTTTTACCGAATTATTCAGCACTAAAGTTAGGGGCTTTTTCGTCTGACTCTCGGTTGTATTCCGAGAACGTGGTGATTTCTATCCCCCCCCCACCCCACCCTAGGGGCTGTGTTGCGTACGCTTGGGCCTTTGTCCAAGTATCGCATAGAACACGACGGCGACTCAGCGACTGTCACGCTAATCTACGGCGTGGACAAGAAGCGACGCTCACCTAGCAGAAGACGGAGGAGGCGACCTAAGACTACCCAGGGAGGACGAGACCAACAGGGGCGGTGCAGGGTGATCCAAACCCGGTGGCTAAACCACCGGGTGCGGTTCATTCTGCGTTGTCGCCCCCAGCTACTCGACCGAAGCACTCGCCAGGAGCGGCCCAGGGGGGGGGGGGGGGGGCAAAGCTGTCAGCTCCACTGACAGTGGCGGTCCCTCCTGTAGACGTACCAACGCAGATGGAGACGGGACATGTGGTCATTAGTGACCCCCCAGCCAGCTCATCAGCGCCTCCGGAAGTTGTTGCGGTTCCAGCGGCGGTCCAGCGGGAGTCCAAGAGGAGGAAGGTGTCTGCGGCCACCATACCAAAGACATCCGACCAACCCGATTGGACTCTCGTCTGCGACAAGCTGCCAGCTAAATACCGAGGAGCAGTCTACGGCGACTTTACCGATAGCGCTCTAATCAAGGGCCCTTGGAGAGAAGATCATTGGCGCCAACTTCCAACTGGACAAGGGAAGTACCAGCTACAAGGAGCCCTTCACTCGGACCAACTCTACGTGACGGCACAGCAGGACGGACTGTACAGGCAGGGACTCCTGATGCCATCGATGTCCAACGCGACCATTCACCGCATCTTGAAGATGGTACTGCGGGACATCTATCCAGGAGCCATCAACAGAAACATCGCCATGTTGACCGAAGGACTCCCCAACTTCAGGCCTGAACAGTCCATCACTTCGCCATGAGTCCTCCTTTTTTGGGCTTAGTTGGACTTTAAGATTTTTCGGCCGCGGCTCAAAATTCTTATGTTTATTTTTTTTATAAATAGTCCAACGCACTTTACTTTGGTGCCCAATCAATTGCTTAAATCACCTTAAAACCTTTTAGGCCGAGCAGTCAAAAAATCTTTGGATTTAAATTCTTAGTCCAGACATGTGTAGAAGTGTAGAATGTCGTTAGGATTTTAGGACTTAGGTCTTTTGACCGACCACTAAATTTTTTATTCCAAATTCTGCCCACCTTAAACTTACCCCTCCCCCCTCCTGGCCCGGACTTAGTCACTGGCGAAAGTCAGAGATTAAGCCCGTGACAGGCGTGCGTGAAACCTTCGTGGTATATACGCACGTGTAAAAGCTTTCACTCACTCACTCACTAAAGTTAGGGGACGCCAATTTGCCCTTTGACTGCAGAATGACTCAGCACATATATTCACTCACATGCATAGACGTATATATAATAGACACACACAGACAAAAAGGCAGCCAAGTAGTGGTTAGGGTAGTAAATATACATACAAATGTACATTGACCTGATTTGATCCGGGAGTTTATAATGAGAAGAGAAAAGCCGAGAAAGCGGAGGAAGAATGAGAAGACGAGACATGATTACACGGCAGGTCTTTGATCCCTTTTCTTCTTTCTCCCATCTGCAAACAAGCCAGAACAACAAGAAATTAAGCTAGCATCATATATTTAGGTTACTCGTTATCATTAAAGAGATAAACCCATGGAACACATTGTTTATTAAACCTTTCGTACTTGCAGATTTTATATAGGATAAATATTTTAAATATTTGATTTCATCTCACCGCAATGATGTGGGGACCAAGAAACAAAAATGTAGTTCCCCAACTGGTATAAACATTTCGTATCTATTTCTTCAAACAGACATATTATTGATTTTTTTTTTAATAGACGACTCGCATATGGACAGGTGCTATCATGCTAATTAAACGTATAAATGAAATTATGAAGAATTGCATTAAATATTAAATTGCTTTTATTTGTGTTTGACTGTCTGTGGGATGGTGCATATACAGGATCCATTGCTACCGATGGTTAATAAATCAGTGTGCTCTAGTGGTGTCGTTAAACAGAACAAACTTTAATTTTGTATTAGACTTGTTGCAATATACAGTGGACTTGTCCTGTGTAAGGTGGGATACCGGGAACCGGCCTCAGTGGCGTAGTGGTAAAGCCGTCAGACTAAAGACTGGTGGGTAAAGGGTTCGCATCTCGGTATCGGCTCCAACACAAAGCGGGTTTTTTAAATTGTTTACTGGATATGTGTAAGGCAAATACATTTCTTTTCTCTCTCACTAAGCATTAACAATTAGCCACTGTCCTGGACAGACATCCAAGATAACTGAATGTGCGTGCACATGACAGCGTGCTTGAACCTTAATTGGATATATCTCGGTATCGCACAAAAAAGGGGTAGTTTTAAAACAATGTGTAATCAAATACACTGGGCTTCACTCAGTTACGATAGAAAACACAAGAAAACTCGTATTTATGACAGCGTGCCTTGTGTAAACATTATTATTATTTGAAAAATGCAACTCCCTTCGTTACGATGAGGTGAATGCCGTTGTGTGTCACATTTTGAAATTGCCCCACACCCACGATACAAAACGTAAATCGCTAAAAAAAACGCTAAAACATATGCTATTCACCAAATAGTATATATATTTAAAAATTAAAAACGTAACATACATCAATTTAAAAACGAGTATATTAATTTTAATACGCTGGATTGACAGCTCTTACGTAGAGCATTGCATTAAATTGCTAATGACCAAACAGTTAAAAGAGTTTAAAAACAAAATATTGGTATAGCAAAAGAAACACCTGCCCATTCCATTCAGACAACGGCCACGTTACTGGCACCGTGTTCCGTATAAGGCATTGATTACTATCCATTGTTATAACTTAATTAATGAACTATTCAATACTTGCAAAAGTGCTGCCGACCCTTTATCTACGTGCTGACCTGTGACGTCGTGCATACATTTGAATATCAAGGAGGATCTGGCGGGGGTCGGAATTTTACTTCTACTCACACATAGTCATACAGTAATACAGGCAGGTAGATAGGTAGACAGAGAGACAGACAGATAGATAGGTAGGTAGATAGGTAGACAGACAGACAGATAGGTAGGTAGATAGGTAGACAGAGAGACAGACAGACAGGTAGGTAGATAGGTAGACAGACAGACAGATAGGTAGGTAGATAGGTAAACAGAGAGAGAGAGAGAGAGAGAGAGAGAGAGAGAGAGAGAGAGAGAGAGAGAGAGAGAGAGAGAGAGAGAGAGAGAGAGAGAGAGAGAGAGAGAGAGAGAGAGAGAGAGAGAGACATAT
>NC_054703.1:17970581-17978081 GCF_016097555.1 Gigantopelta aegis | reverse complement strand
GTTAGCGTGGTATGGCTATCCGGTGCCTGGCATAACAAGATGAATGTTAGCGTGGTATGGTATGGCTATCCGGTGCCTGGCATAACAAGATGAATGTTAGCGTGGTATGGCTATCCGGTGCCTGGCATAACAAGATGAATGTTAGCGTGGTATGGCTATCCGGTGCCTGGCATAACAAGATGAATGTTAGCGTGGTATGGCTATCCGGTGCCCGTCATAACAAGGTATATTCCCCTGAATGTTGTTAGCGTGGTATGGCTATCCGGTGCCTGGCATAACAAGATGAATTCATAACAAGATGAATGTTAGCGTGGTATGGCTATCCGGTGCCCGGCATAACAAGATGAATGTTAGCGTGGTATGGCTATCCGGTGCCTGGCATAACAAGATGAATGTTAGCGTGGTATGGCTATCCGGTGCCTGGCATAACAAGATGAATGTTAGCGTGGTATGGCTATCCGGTGCCCGGCATAACAAGATGAATGTTAGCGTGGTATGGCTATCCGGTGCCTGGCATAACAAGATGAATGTTAGCGTAGCGTGGTGGGCTATCCGGTGCCTGGCATAACAAGATGAATGTTAGCGTGGTATGGCTATCCGGTGCTGGCATAACAAGATGAATGTTTAGCGTGGTATGGCTATATCCGGTGCCTGGCATAACAAGATGAATGTTAGCGTGGTATGGCTATCCGGTGCCTGGCATAACAAGATGAATGTTAGCGTGGTATGGCTATCCGTGCCTCGGCATAACAAGATGAATGTTAGCGTGGTATGGCTATCCGGTGCCTGGCATAACAAGATGAATGTTAGCGTGGTATGGCTATCCGGTGCCTGGCATAACAAGATGAATGTTAGCGTGGTATGGCTATCCGGTGCCCGGCATAACAAGATGAATGTTAGGCTATCCGGTGCCTGGCATAACAAGATGAATGTTAGCGTGGTATATCCGGTGCCTGGCATAACAAGATGAATGTTAGCGTGGTATGGCTATCCGTGCCTGGCATAACAAGATGAATGTTAGAATTAACAACAACAAATAATAACAACCCAGAACTGATCACTTAATTAGTTAATCAAAAGGTGTCTAGTTTACACAATATGCTAATCACTTCACCGTGACACAACACCCACACGTGTGATAATTGAGAAACGCTTCCAGGAGAACTTAATTAATAAAGGAATTACAACTCTATTCCTAACTGGTTAATTTTTAATTAACCCTTACTACTCGTTCAGTAACGTGTGATAATTGAGAAACCCTTCCAGGAGAACTTAATTAATAAAGGAATTACAACTCTATTCCTAACTGGTTAATTTTTAATTAACCCTTAACTACTCATTCAGTAACCTTGTAACACGGAATTAATACTGGTACCTATCACAATAAAGACAATAACCTACAGTTTACCTAGGTCCTCTAGGATGACTGGTTAAGCTTTTTATAATTATTTAGGACAGTGAGCCTACAGATTACTGCGTCAGATGACCGGCAGCACCGTCAAAAATAATATTGGTATAATACAGTATTAAAATATTTAAATTCAAATCAATCACATCAAGGTTATACCCAGAGCAGAAAATATATAATTACCAGTCCGGACGGACTAAAACCCTAGCTATTTATTCAAAACTCTCACAGACAGCGAATATCGCCTGGGGGCACAACGCGGTACCTCACCTATCATCTGATATTTCCACCTCTCCCAGAGTCGGTATATTTTCTTAGATGACCAGACATTCTGTCGCCAGTCGCCAAAATCACGGTTGTAAAAACCGCACTCGCGGAGGTATTACGTAACTATTGGCCACCTGGGCTAAGTGCATTTGGAATTGCACACGGCCCTCTAAAACAGTTAATATCGCCACAGGCGAAAAGAAATTAAGGGCATGTACCGTCACACACACACACACAGACACACACACACACACACACACATCCCACCTCAAAAAGGATATTTCCTCTACTCTAGGAATAGGGAAATATGCTACATTAAAACAAAAAGGTGCGTTAACCGACGCATACGGGCATTTATAACACATGTAATAATAAGGTGACTACCAGTAATCACACTGAGTCTCTGAGTCCCTGGTGTACAAATAAAATATATAAAAACAAAACAGAAATCAAGAATGTCAACACATTTTCATAACGTTCAACTTTGGGACAGGGCATCAGCGATTACATTAGAAGTGCCCTTGATATGTTCGATGGTAATTGAGAATTCTTGCAGAAGAAGACTCCATCTCAAAACTTTCTGGTTGGTGGCTTTCATTCTGTGAATGAAAGTAAGCGGATTATGATCAGTAAAGACCACCACTTGATGCACTGCCGATTTCACGTAGATCTGAAAATGCTTCAGAGATTGTACCATGGCCAAAGCTTCCTTCTCTATAGTGGAATAGTTCACCTGGTGTTTGTCAAACGTTTTGGAGAAGAAACTTACAGGATGGTCCAGTCCATTTTCGTCTTCCTGGAACAGCACAGCTCCAGCTCCCACGTCACTGGCATCCACAGCTAGCTTGAAAGGCATTCGGTAGTCTGGTGCTGCCATCATGGGAGAGGAGGAGAGCATCTGCTTGAGACGGTTGAATGACTTCTCGCATTCACCTGACCACTGGAACTTCGTTTCTTTCTTTTTCAGTGTCGCACGTTTTCCAGGTTTTCTCCGATAGGCATGCTGTCGAATCGGTGTAGCGTTGGGTTCCAAGCGCACATTCTGGCTTAAGGTATTGGTAACCGTTGGAAGGTTCTGACAAATGGAAACATTGTCTTGTTTCAACGTAGTTAACTTTGCTCGCTGGGGGCTCAAGTCTGCTAGAATCTGGCTGTTGGTTAATTTGATCTCTGCAGTCTTGACGTCATCACAGGAAATTGAGTGACTCTCAATTTGGACTGGTAACTCTGGAACTATCGGCAGTCTGTCAAAATAACCTTTTAGCAAATTGATGTGACAATACCTACTTTTCCTAACCCTATCAGGAGTGTTTATCACATACCCTGTCTCATTAACCCGTTTGTGCACAACATAGGGCCCGAAATACCTGTTCTGCACAGAACCCCGTTTAATGGGAAGGTACAGCAGCACCTTATCCCCTGGTTTAAATTCCCGACTCCTGGCCTTCCTATCAAACACTGATTTTATTTTCCTCTGAGCACGGCTCAGTTGCTTCCTAGCTAGTTCGGTCGCCGGCAACCTCCTATCTCTAACTCTTTTATTCATCAATACTCTCTCAGTTAACAATGTAGTGTGGTCTGCCAACAAATTTGGATCAGCCCCCTGCTCTAGGATTAACTCTTGTCTATTACAAGGTGAGTCCCCTCTATCAAACACAACTGGTTCAATTCCCCTCTGCGGGAGATCAACAGGTTCCGCAACATTTAATTCCTCAGTTGACTTGTCTACCATTTTAATGATAACCTCATCCACTCCAATTTCATGGCTCACACACATATCAGACAAATCACAAATATCCTCTGGGTCTCGTGCTAACCTACTGGCCATAGCCCTAGTCATTACACACGCAGGATATCTAATCTCATCAACCTCACTCTCTTCTATTGGTAAAGGGCTGTCTTTAATTAACAGTTGGTCACATTTCGGCTGACAACACTGACTAGTCAAATCATTTCCCAACAAAACTCCTATGTTTTCAACGGGCAAGTCCTTCACAACACACATAACGACTGGTCCCGTCACAAACTTCGAACACAAGAAAATGTTATGTAACCGGACAACCATTTTTTCTCCAGTAACTGAGGTTAAAGCCAAACTACGTCCTGTATCTGAATTCTCAATACCAGCTAAACACTCTTGCATTATCAACAACTGACTACAGCCGGTATCTCGATAGATTGATATTGCCTTAGGACTCAATTCTTGTTTCACATCACAAACCATACCAGTGGACACATACGGGTTTACTTTCTCTGCCATGGGACTAACCATTAACTCTCTCGCTAACGGAGCTGACCTCACTAAACCGACCACTTGCGCATTATCGCGTTTCCTTTTAAAACTGTTCCCGACAAGATGGTTATCCTTTTTACAGTAACTGCAATGTGGACGAAAGGTTCGTGCATTGGCTGATAATGCAGGCCTATCCTTACTTTGCCCACCAGGTGCATTCCTTGCCTGACTAGCTGACCAACTAGATGACTCTCCCCGATAGTTACTTTCCCGGGAAAAACCTAGCTGAAATTTCTTCTTATCACCCTGTTGTAAAGAGCTACCCTGTACTGCCTGAGCTTTGTGTATTAACACGTAGTCATCTGCCACTATGCCTGCCTCCTCTATCTTTTTGACATTATGATCCTCTAAATGAATACGTAAGCTAACTGGTAATCCATTTCTAATGTCCTGTAAGATCAACAACTCCCGTAACTCGGTATATGACTCTACCTGATGAGACACCACCCATTTATCAAACATCCCTGCCTTCTTAACCACAAACTCACTATAAGACTGACCCTGCGTTTTTCTCAACTCGCTATACCGTAAACGATAATCCTCAGGTCGTAATTGATAAGCCCTCAACACTGCAGCCTTAACTAGGTCGTACTGACTTGCTCGCTCATCACTCATTGAATTATAAGCTACACTAGCCTTCCCCTTAAACTTAGACACAGCTAACAATGTCCACTTAGACTGCGGCCAATTTAGCTGCTTAGCGGCCCGTTCAAAAAGTTGGAAGAACATATCTACCTCCTGGTCATCAAATACAGGCACTGATCTATAAGCCTCCGACATGCTAAAACCATTTCCTGCCTCACGTCTAACTTCTTCAGTATTCAACTTTAACTCATGTTCCACTTTTAATTTTGCTAACTGGAATTCTCTATCCCTATCTCTCTCTCTCTCTCTCTCTCTCTCTCTCTCTCTCTCTCTCTCTCTCTCTCTCTCTCTCTCTCTCTCTCTCTCTCTCTCTCTCTCTCTCTCTCTCTCTCTCTCTCTCTCTCTCTCTCTCTCTCTCTCTCTCTCTCTCTCTCTCTTCTCTATCTTCCCTATCTCTATCTCTATCTTCTCTATCTCTATCTTCTTTTTCTCTATCCCTCTCTTCTCTTTCTCTCTCTCTCTCTCTATCCCTCTCTTCTCTTTCTCTATCTCTCTCTCTATCTTCTCTATCTCTATCTGCTTTTTCTCTATCCCTCTCTTCTCTCTCTCTCTCTCTCTCTCTCTCTCTCTCTCTCTCTCTCTCTCTCTCTCTCTCTCTCTCTCTCTCTCTCTCTCTCTCTCTCTCTCTCTCTCTCTCTCTCTCTCTCTCTCTCTCTCTCTCTCTATCTATCTAATGCACGTTCTTCTCTTTCGTACTCAAGATGTTTAAAAGCTAACTGTTGTTCCATACTCAAGTCATTTATCTCTATCTCTGGAACAATCTCACTTTCTTCCATAACAGGACTATCACCAAAAACTTCCTGGATAATAATTGTCCTTATATCACCTAAGGTTTTAGCTGATGTTAAATCAATTTCTCGCTCACCCGCGATTTCAACTAACTCGGCCTTACGTGCTCGCTTAATCTCCACTACACTGAGCGTAGGCCTATCCAGCAAATTCTTATCCATGTTTAGATATGACGCACTTATTATTAATTAATTTTCTAGTGAACAACGTTGCTACTTCTGGTATTTTGTAAAAATAATTTATAAAGCCCCCATTTACAAACAATACTTTTTTTAAATATGCATGTCCCGTTTCAGATCCGGGACGAGCGCCCCAATTTTCACTCCTGTCACAGGGATCTATAATACCCGTAACTGAATGAAACACGATTGTCCAACTATCTCTCCTAACTGTATATCTATTAGATCTCTCTGTAACAGGCAGTTATACCCGCTGGCTCGTCTAGGTATGATCAGAGATAAGATCTTATATAAAGTATATATTATTATAGCACGTTTAGTTCACTAGAAAACACAATACACTTTGGAATCTGTATTAACCTACGCTGACAAATGTACTGCCGCAGTAGTTAATTAACAACAACAAATAATAACAACCCAGAACTGATCACTTAATTAGTTAATCTCTAGGTGTCTTGTTTACACACTATGCTAATCACTTCACCGTGACACAACACCCACACGTGTGATAATTGAGAAACGCTTCCAGGAGAACTTAATTAATAAAGGAATTACAACTCTATTCCTAACTGGTTAATTTTTAATTAACCCTTACTACTCGTTCAGTAACGTGTGATAATTGAGAAACGCTTCCAGGAGAACTTAATTAATAAAGAAATTACAACTCTATTCCTAACTGGTTAAATTTTAATTAACCCTTAACTACTCATTCAGTAATCTTGTAACACGGAATTAATACTTGTAACTATCACATTAAAGACAATAACCTACAGTTTACCTAGATCCTCTAGGATGACTGGTTAAGCTTTTTATAATTATTTAGGACAGTGAGCCTACAGATTACTGCGTCAGATGACCGGCAGCACCGTCTAAATAATATTGGTATAATACAGTATTAAAATATTTAAAGTCACATCAATCACATCAATTTTATACACAGAGCAGAAAATATAATTACCAGTCCGGACGGACTAACGTTCCCTGGCAGCCTTCCTATGTTTCTCCCCGATATCTCTAAAACCCTAGCTATCGCCTGGGGGCACAAAGCGGTACCTCACCTATCATCTGATATTTCCACCTCTCCCAGAGTCGGTATATTTTCTTAGATGACCAGATATTCTGTCGCCAGTCGCCAAAATCACGGTTGTAAAAACCTTACTCGCGGAGGTATTACGTAACTACTGGCCACTGGGCTAAGTGCATTTGGAACTGCACACGGCCCTCTAAAACAGTTAATATCGCCACAGGCGAAAAGAAATTAAGAGCATGTACCGTCACAGCGTGGTATGGCTATCCGGTGTCTAACATAACAAGATGAATGTTAGCGTGGTATGGCTATCCGATGCTCGGCATAACAAGATGAATGTTAGCGTGGTATGGCTATCCGATGCTCGGCATAACAAGATGAATGTTAGCATGGTATGGCTATCCAGTGCCTGGCATAACAAGATGAATGTTAGCGTGGTATGGCTAACCGGTGCATGGCATAACAAGATGAATGTTAGCGTGGTATGACTAACCGGTGCATGGCATAACAAGATGAATGTTAGCGTAGTATGGCTATCTCATGCTCAGCATAACAAGATGAATGTTAGCGTGGTATAGCTATCCGATGCTCGGTATAACAAGACGAATGTTAGCATGGTATGGCTATCCACTGCCCGGTATAACAAGATCAATGTTAGCATGGTATGGCTATCCGGTGCCCACCATAACAAGGTATATACCCCTGAATGTTGTTACCATGGTATGGCTATCCAGTGCCTGGCATAACAAGATGAATGTTAGCGTGGTATGGCTATCCGGTGCCTGGCATAACAAGATCAATGTTAGCGTGGTATGACTATCCGGTGCCCGTCATAACAAGGTATATTCCCCTGAATGTTGTAAGCGTGGTATGGCTATCCCATGCTCGGCAT
>NC_054703.1:17900157-17970381 GCF_016097555.1 Gigantopelta aegis | reverse complement strand
ATATTCCCCTGAACGTTGTTAGCGTGGTATGGCTATCCGGTGCCCGGCAGAACAAGATATATTCCCCTGAACGTTGTTAGCATGGTATGGCTATCCGGTTCCCGGCAGACCAAGGTATATTCCCCTGAACGTTGTTAGCGTGGTATGGCTATCCGGTGTCCGACAGAACAAGGTATATTCCCCTGAACGTTGTTAGCGTGGTATGGCTATCCGGTGCCCGGCAGAACAAGATATATTCCCCTGAACGTTGTTAGCATGGTATGGCTATCCGGTGCCCGGCAGAACGAGGTATATTCCCCTGAATGTTGTTAGCGTGGTATGGCTATCCGGTGTCCGACAGAACAAGGTATATTCCCCTGAACGTTGTTAGCGTGGTATGGCTATCCGGTGCCCGGCAGAACAAGATATATTCCCCTGAACGTTGTTAGCATGGTATGGCTATCCGGTGCCCGGCAGAACAAGGTATATTCCCCTGAATGTTTTTAGCGTGGTATGGCTATCCGGTGTCCGACAGAACGAGGTATATTCCCCTGAAAGTTGTTAGCGTGGTATGGCTATCCGGTGTCCGACAGAACGAGGTATATTCCCCTGAAAGTTGTTAGCATGGTATGGCTATTTGGTGTCCGACCGCCGTGCATGTGGTGGGGCACGCCACTGATTTCCCAAATGACGTGTCCATTGCTTCTGCAAAGCAACTTCTGCCGTGACCCCCATATCTCCGGCGACCTGTGACAATAGGTCGAGTGTTCTCTAAATCTATTACCTTTACATGTGATGATAGGTCGAGTGTTCTCTAAATCTATTACCTGTAGGCCTATATGTGACAATACGTTGGATGTTCTCTAAATCTATTATCTCTATATGTGATAATAGGTCGAGTGCTCTCTAAATCTATTATACGTATATGTGAAAATAGGTCGATTGTTCTCTAAATCTATTATCTTTATATGTGACAATAAGTCGAGTGTTTTCTAAATCTATTATTTTTATATGTGACAATAAGTCAATTATCATCGAAATTTGTGTGGCCACTGTAATTACCTGTTAACGACAAGTATCGCGTATTGTAGGACACAATGGATATAATTATCTTTCAAAGACAAGTATCGCGTATTGTAGGACACACTGGATATAATTATCTTTCAAAGACAAGTATATAATTACCCGTTAACTAAAATACACGAGAAGCATCACTTACCTTCAGTGCCAGTGCAGAGCAAAATGGCAAAGTTTAAACTATATTTCCAGTATTAAATATTTCGTCTAAAATAAATATTTTGATGTTTTATTATCTCTGTGTACAGAGATAAAGTAGTGTGCAGGGGAGTGTGTGTGGGGGGGGGGGGGGGGGGGGGGGGGGGGGGGGGTCGGCAAAACAAATAGATTGGTGGTTTTATTTCGTGACAGTACACCAACTACCATATTAGCGGGTCAAAGTTCGAAGTTTTAATTGTACACTTAACACTACTAGTCCTGCCATTAGTAATAAATGTGACAGTGGTTTCATTTGACCAATACATTTCTGTAATGTATCTTGAACTAGTGTCAATGTACCAGCTACTGTGTTGCATGAAACCTGTTCGAGGTGCTACTAAAATTAGATCCAACATAACATAATTTATTACAAGGGTGAGGGGTTGTATTAATTATTTTTATCATTTATATGTTCATAGAAACGCTGTGTGCAGGGCCGTACCCTGACCAAAATTCATGGGTGGGGCACTAAATTTTATAAATAATTTTTAACATACTATAAAGATTAAACATTTCTATGCTATTACTGGAGATATATAAAATAAAAAAAAGGACAAGGGGGGGGGGGCAGCTGCCCCCCCCCCCCTGCAGCCCCCCAGCCCCCCCACCCCCCGGAGGGTACGGCCCTGGTGTGTAGCATGTTTTAGCCACATATGATTGTTAGTATTGTGATACACACCCTTAAATCTCTTTTAAGTTTGATTACTTGCAGGGAAGTCAAACTGGACGTTACCCGGTTGTTAATAGTCGTCTGCTCTCCTATCCAGAAAGCTTTCAGTGCCTCTCCATTACACGTTAATAATTCAAGTAATATGTTACGATTAACACAGACGGCGCTTTCCACCCATGACTAAAACTAATTGAGAGTTGGTATATATATTCACAAGCAAAGTAACGAGTTGCCATACAGACATGATGTATGTCCGACTGTACGATCGTTATTCCGGTCGCTGTGTTGCATTCTTCCTAGCTGCACTCTACTTTACGAATATGTCCCAGGGCAAACCGACCGAATCGACCAGACCGAATTGTATCGAAAGTACACTATTCACACGTGTTCGCTGTTTTTCTGACTTCAGGGATGAGCAATTTCAAGTCTACAGAACAATCAACGGTGTTCCTGTCTACAAATGCGCACACAAGTGCGCACTGGAAACGATCTGTCGTTGTTTTTACTTCGACAGCCGAAGTGACCAATGTGAACTCTATGAACAGATAACAGGCAATTTTGTACACGGAGAAAAATATTTTCTTAAGTTTGACGGTGAAGGTAAATTTTATGTTTTCTGCTATCAGAACATCGTTTATCTCATTGGTAGCCTTCTCGCGTGTGGTTATGTATGAATTGATGTATGAATATCTATATATTGTATGTAGATCGAGGTTGACTGTTACATACATAGATATTAACGCACTGGCGCAGGGGATAATTAAGTCCTTTCTGGCCTCACAAATTGTCCCATGCCGTTGCTGGGACTCGAACCTATGGCACCGAATCGCCCGCAAATTGCAAGAATGAATGAATGAATGAATGAATGTTTAACGACACCCCAGCACGAAAAATACATCGGCTATTGGGTGTCAAACTATGGTAATGCAAATAAATAAAGTAATGATCAACATCAATATAAAAATTCAAGACTTAAACAAAAACAGTGTAAAGAACTGTGCAAAAACACAAATATCACAGAATTTTACGGATACTGAATCTTATTCAAAACTTCAATTTTGTGCTGTATTGGCCATTCTCAAAGAGAATGTTACACCCCTGCACCACGGTGAGGTTACAGCACACGCAGGGGCAAATTGCAAGACTAACCACGATGCGCTCTGAACTATTGAGGCATCCATACAAAGGATGCTCTTTAACTCAACTACATACATGGGGCCTACAATCTACGCGGTCGATCCCGCTTACGTGTATGAAACAGTGGGCAGACCTGGCACTGGCTAGTATGTATTGATGTGTGAATATCTATATATTGTATGTATGTCGAGATTGACTGTTACATACATAGGTATTAACGCACTGGCGCAAGGGATAATTGAATCCTTTCTGGCCTCACAAATTGACCCATGCCGTTGCTGGGACTCGAACCTATGGCATTGAATCGCCTGCAAATTGCAAGACTAACCTGTATGTAACTTTGTATATATGTATGCATGTGTGTGTGTGTGTGTGTGTGTGTGTGTGTGTGTGTGTGTGTGTGTAATATGTAGAAGAATATAGCGGGTTTCCTCTCTAAGACTACCGTATACTGTAAACCGTGAAAAAAATGCGTGCGTATAAATTTCGCGTCGTTCGCGTCCAACCTTATGTCCCGAAATTAATACGCACGCACTATTTTCCAGTTTGAAGTGTGCTTAAAGTAATTTGTTTTGTTTTGAAATATTTTATTGACAATAAAATTCACAAAAAAGATTCACTCAACAGGCACAGCCTATACACGAGCTCTCCTTGATGGCGACTAATTATTAATTGTTTTATGTAACTTCAATCGATGGCGACTAATCGTTTATTGTTTTATCTACCAAAGGGTGTTAACAGTTAACAACTGAAGCTGCGAGTTGTGATTCTAATGTGAGATGGGTAGGGCCTAATCCCCTCTATAGACTCTGTACCAGGCACAATTGCTTGATGTAGGATAACAAGACAAGACAAGACAAGACAAGAATTTTATTCTCATAAACTGCAAAATAAGTTACAAAGTGTTTTCTGTAGTGGTAATGGACATACTATTTAAGTAATATTAACCCGGAAGACTGACCCTCTCAATGACAATTTGCAAATATTTACACAAAAGTTATTTTTTAGTTGTAGAAAATAACTGGTAAAAGGTAATTGCACTTGCTCTATTGGTATAGTAACTAGGTATATACACATTTCGATCAGTAGTTAAAGACGTACATTTAAAAATATAACAGAATATTGATTTACAGACAGTAACTTTATAACAATTACAGTGAGCTGTCTTTATCCACTTTTTTTTTTTTTTTTTTTTTTGAGCTGTCAACGGTCGTTCGCGAAATTGACACGTCGCGAACATGCGCTAAGGTATACATTCGCGAAAAAAACACGTCGCAATATTAATACGGTTTACAGTATGTCAGAAGTATCAAATGTTCAATATCCAATAGCCGATGATTAATAAAATTAATGTGCTGTAGCGGTGTCGTTAAACAAAACAATATGTTTTAAAGTCTTCTAAAATATCAGTTGTCAAATTTACACCATTCCATTCTTAATGATATCACGCTAAACTGTGCAGCAGTAAAAACAGTATTTCTGTTCTCATCGTGTTTCCGTTGACACGTTTCTCCCAATCACACGACAAGTCTGTAGTTCCAGTTCTTGCCGCATTATGGGCTGTGTTTATACACATGTATGTACTTCCTATAATGGTACAGCCCAACATTATGGGCTGTGTTTATGATATGCACTACCTATAATGGCACAGCCCAACATTGTGGGCTGTGTTTATAATATGTACTTCCTATAATAGCTCAGCCCAACAATATGGGCTGTGTTTATAATATGTACTTCCTATAATATTAAAGCCTAACATTATGGGCTGTGTTTATAATATGTACTTCCTATAATGGCAGTCCTCCCGCAGACTGAGTTGAAACCATGTAATACCATAGACAAAACCCTATTTCCTTTCTGAACTAAGCACCTTGCAGCGAATCATGGCTGCATAATCTGACGACGCTGTCATTGCGTCTTTTGGAATCTGTCTTGTACCGGTAACGGGATGCGATCACGTAACCACGAGACCACAAGGACCGCTATTAGCAGGAAGTCTATAAGTGGTCTTTTATATACACCGTACAAGTAATGTGGAAATCGTCAACTCACACACCAAGCTAGACACCTAACTGCTGACGATTTAACTATGTCCTGGGGTCTTGTTAAACCATCAACCGCTTTCATTGTTTCCATAGTTTTGTAACAATTGTTTTTGCATTTACCATAATTTGACACCCAATAGCCGATGTATTTTTCGTGCTGGGGTGTCGTTCATTCATTTATTCCATAGTTTTATTTTCCAACAGGTGTGTGTGCTCCTGTATCAGCAGCCGTAATGGACTCTTCAACGGACCCTGCAACAGCCGCTACAACTGAGGTTTTTACAACAAAGTCAATGCCGGTCACTACCATTGCCACACCGGTTACGAAGAAACTAATCGAACAACAACAAACCTCCAAGAATCCATTTAACTGATGATACTACCAATGTGGTAAAAAAAAACACCCTATAAATCTGACATTATGGATTATACAACATACCGTGTAGAGGTCTCTGCCGACGCTGTGAGAAATATTATGATGAAAAACGTTTAACTGAGAAAGTTCACACACACACACACACACACACACACACACACACACACACACACACACACACACACACACACACACACACACACACACACACACACACACACACACACACACACACACACACACACACACAGATGATAGATATATAGACAGGCATGCACTTAGATATACAGACAGATAGGCGGACAGATATATAGATAGATCGATCGTTCTATCGACAGACAGAGAGACAGACCGATAGACCGACAAACAACGTTAGGAAGTACATATGGGGGAATGACTGAAATCGAGGACGCAAAGTAAAGTTTCTAGGGTGTACTGTTGCATGTTTTGTCGTCCAAAGGTTGGCTAATTATTACTTAACCCATTTGCGTGTGTGCCTAAACTCCTGCAGATAAAACACCGCCCCTCCACCCGAAAAAGGTAGTAGTAGGCTAATAATAATAATAGTAGTAGTAGTAGTAGTAGTAGTAGTAGTAGTAGTAGTAGTAGTAGTAGTAGTAGTAGTAATAGTAATAGGAATAATAATTGTGTATTATTATTATTATTATTACTACATGTATTATAATGTTGGTAAAATCACGTCGCGGTGGGATGGGGTGGGTGGGGGCGGTTGTTACAAAAACATTACATAAATTTACAGGGGGAACCGGGAGTGGTCTCAGCTTTACTAAACTGACGATCAAAAGAAAGTATACCAATTATTTTTTCAAAGTATTAAAAACAACACAAAACACAAGTTGATGCAAATGTTATATTTTGAAAGTATAATGATTTGGCGATAATTTGGCGAGTATACTCAATAAAACCCATAAAATGATAATATCACAGTGCACAACAGCACTAGGGGTGAAATGTGCGATTTCATAAAGCACCACTCATAACGAAGGTGAATAAATTTGACCACAAAGAACATGTTTCAATAGCGTGTATGTCCACCATGTGCAAGTATGCAAGCATGGACCCGACGTCGGAGAGAGTTTGTTAAGCGCCTAATGACGACACCAGGTATTGCCCTCCACTCCTGCCTCAGTGCCTGTACCAACTGATCCCTGTTCATTGGAGGGTTAGGACGACGTCGAATTCGCTGGCCAAGATGATCTCACACATGTTCTATCGGTGACAGGTCAGGCCATGGCAAAACATTGACGTTGTTTGCGGCGAAGAACTGTTGCACCACACGAGCTGTGTGAGGTCTGGCATTGTCCTGTTGAAACACGAGTCTAGGATGGTGTTGGAAGAACGGTAACAGGACGGGACGTAAAATCTGGTTGATGTAACGGTGTGCGTTAAGATTTCCGTCAATGACAATAAGGTCTGTCCGCTGTTGGCCACAGATACCGCCCCAAACCATCACAGATCCACCACCAAACGGTTCAGTCTCCTGAACACCGCACGGAGCTGTTCTCTCTCCTGCACGTCGGTATATCCGAGTCCTGCCATCAGCTCTGAATAACTGGAACCTGAAACTGACGTGCCCAACGTAAACGTCGAAGTCGATGTTGCCTCGTTAGTGTCATCCCTCTGAATAGTCGATAGGCCCCGATACCATGCTGTCGTAGTCGATAACGTACAGTGTGACGACTGATGACATGTCCAAGGCCAGTCGCTGCAGATGACGTCACAGTGAGGAATCTGTTACCTAAGGTCTCACTACACAGATGTCATCTGCCATTGAAACCCATGTTAAACTGCCCAACTTCAAGCGAAGACTGCCCATAGAACAGGTTCTCGTTGGCACTAACAACATACACCATTGCGAACATACATTATATAAGCATTTATATTCATTCCAAAATTGTGAACATTTCCGTCTCAGTTTTTTGCTATATGACCGCATCTGGCTGTAGTACCGGTCCGAACAGGTGGTTCATAAACCGATTCACTCCGGCTGTCACTTGCACTATATACCCATGTCCTAAAAGGTCGATGCACAATATTACAAAATAACATGGGCAAAATACAGCCAGAAGGCTTACCATTAAACATACATATTGTTTTAATTCTTCACCATTTCCTAGAAGTGGATATGTGAACCATAACATGTGCCACAATTAGGAACTATAGTGGACCGTGATGAATGAACTCTCACCCTGAAGTGATCTGTGTAGTGAGACCTTATAGTCTAGTGACCGATTTTGTCAAACTTGGTTTGAAGTCAATTTGATAATTTGGGTCATTTACACCATGAAAAGCTATACTAGAGCCGTGTAACTTATGAACTCTAACCAATACACCAAAAGATAGATGCACCATACCATCCAATAAAACTTCATATCACATTGTTACTCCTTGGTCATCCACACAATAGATGGTCATCAAACAAGCAGCCACTATATGGTAATGTATGACCTTGTTGGTAGTTCTGATATGAGGAACATACAAAGAAGCTAATTATCTAGTTAGTTCATTAAAAATATTAGTTTCCATCAATTGTTGCTATGGGCAACAATTGTTTCATAATGAAGTGTTGAAATCCTGTTTTTTCCTGTATATTTCAGCATGAAGATCCACATATTATTAATGGCAGATACAAATTCTACTTTCATAGTAGAATACTATGTTATATATTGACAATACCATCAAAACTGTTTGTCACTATGACTGTACATTCGAACAAAATTCATTATGCACAAAATCACAGAAATTAGGGTGAATTTGGATACTGACCTTGTGACCTTGAATTTTTACCTTTTACAATGAGAAACTCAGTGTTAGACACTCATATCAATTTATTTATTACATGTAAGAACACTAGAATATACATTTTGACACACACACCCCTAAAAAAAAAAAAAAAAAAAAAAAAAAAAAAAAAAAAAAAAAAAAAAAAAAAAAATTGACATGTTTGCTATATTTACCCAAATAGGGCCCCCATACGCTTGGCTCAAATCCACATCGATGTAATTACGTTTTATAAGGATTCTACACTAGTACATTTTCATTTTGGCTTACTAAACTTATATATTTTGGGATAAACAGTAATTTCATGTTTTACATTATGGTCTCACTACACAGATGTCATCTGCCATTGAAACCCATGTTAAACTGCCCAACTTCAAGCGAAGACTGCCCATAGAACGGGTTCTCGTTGGCACTAACAACATACACCATTGCGAACATACATTATATAAGCATTTATATTCATTCCAAAATTGTGAACATTTCCGTCTCAGTTTTTTGCTATATGACCGCATCTGGCTGTAGTACCGGTCCGAACAGGTGGTTCATAAACCGATTCACTCCGGCTGTCACTTGAAATATATACCCATGTCCTAAAAGGTCGATGCACAATATTACAAAATAACATGGGCAAAATACAGCCAGAAGGCTTACCATTAAACATACATATTGTTTTAATTCTTCACCATTTCCTAGAAGTGGATATGTGAACCATAACATGTGCCACAATTAGGAACTATAGTGGACCGTGATGAATGAACTCTCACCCTGAAGTGATCTGTGTAGTGAGACCCAAGTGTAAGATGCGGAGATGGCGGTTGTGACGCGGGGTCTTCCACTTCCTGGTCTGTCTGCAGTCCTGCCAGTCACCCTGTATCAACCTGGTGATCGTCAATTTTGTGCAGTTCAGGATTCTTGCCACATGGGCATAACTCGCACCCACCTGCACCATACCAATATAGGCTATCTCTCTTTCTTCAGCAGTTAGCCGTGCCATGTTCTCTGGTGTTTTACTGTTGACTGAGGCATGTTCTAAGCAATGGCACCCTTTTTTTTTATTACCTTTATGTGCACGAGTATATGTTTCTCGTGCAGTACAAATTTGATGAATAAACTCATTTTGCACGTGCGGCATCGCCCAAACGCAGCAATGTGCGACTATTCGCCACTGATTGCATTATAACGAACACTACTGGAACCTATCTAACCTTCCATGAACGTGTATTGTGTTTATTTATAATAAAAATAATTGGTATACTTTCTTTTGATAGTCAGTTTAATAGCCTATAAAAAATGTATTTTGAGTTTTATTGCCCCTTGCAATTTTGAGTATTTAAAATGCGACTAAATACAGCAAAATAACCTTTTAGCATATTTATTTACGGTAAAAATAACTCCTTTTTTTTATTTTACCAAATTTACGTAAGCAGCCTCAAAATTGCAATCAGTGAAAAATTATTAAGTTCAAGCCCTGTTGTTAATTTGTGTACTGTCCGTAGTTAGTTTCTCTTTCAGTTAATCTACCTCAGCCGCTGATAATTTGTAATTGTTATTTATTTATTTATTTCATCATCATCATCATCATTTTTTATTATAATAAATTTTTTGTTAGTACTATAGGGACAATATGACGCTATTCATATATCTATGGAAAACGTACACAAAAGGGTCTTCTAAATTCATATACTCCCCCACCCCCTCCCCTATTCAGAAAATGCACTGTTCGTACAGTACTTAGTATGTATTCCTCCTGTTCCAGATGGTTCGGTAATATGGATCAATCAAATACATGTACTTATTTACCGCCTATATACATTTTTGCTGTGAATATAGCCAGCCTCCTTAGTGGAGGCTATATACACGGCCTTCGTATATATAGTCACATCGTATATAAACACCGTCTAGTTAAGAGTATTCTTTAAAAATGTAACAATTCCTATCCCAAGTCAGTTGTTATGGCATAGTTTGTATAATAATTAATTTGACAAGGTGGAAAATGACGGTGTTTGTGATCCAGATGTTTTGAGTTTTTCGCGTATGACTAACGGTAAATTTACCTATAGATGCAAAGGCCTAACTAGTCGAGATTGTCGACGTTTAACATGCTTCTGTTACTAAAATAAAATAATGTATAAGCTTATCATTCAGTACATGTGTTTATTATTTTTTAATAACTTATTTTCATTGGGTTTTTTTCTTTCTTCTATTTACCCTACGTGGCAGAGGACGGTCAAGCGTTCTCGTTACACGAGCTTGGTAAATCGTTTCGGCATTGCGGTTATTCGGGCAATGCCCGTCACGTGACTCAAAATAATACGTCACATCTCTGCTCTCCAAATAGACGTTATTTTTCTCAGAATTATGGACCGTACCCATAATTCAAATATTTTTTTTTTTTATAAAATATCAATAATAAGTGTGATATGGTAGTTATGTAGATGGTTCAATAAAGTACTTTTAGGTACAAATCAAATGTATATATTGTCATATAATACCTTGTTGGGTCAATAATTAGGTCAATCATCTGTGAGAGAGCGCGTTTAATGACATGTCCCTGTATGAAGATTGTTTGTGGTATTTGTGGAGAAAACAAGTTGTCTTACCCGCTGTGCCCCGCAGCCCACAATTCTGAACTTACATCCCTCGCCCAAGGAAAAAAGGGGGACATTAATAACATTCACAATATATATATATTCGGTTCGGAAATGGGCAGTTTTATTTTTCAAACTGACTTAATAATCCCCATGTGGGTCCTGGCCCCTCTAACCCATGGTGGTGGTTGGGGGTCAGTGTGACACAATTCACAAATTTCTTTCTCCGTTTACCAAGGAAGCTTCCACACAATATGGTTGGAATTTGTCAAGTGGTTTTGGATTAGTCGAAAATATGGAATGGGTCATTGGAGAATACATTTTTTTCCTAGTTTTTCTTTACAAACAACTCTTCAAAACTGTAATAATTAATATTTATAATTTATTTTTAGGATATTTTTATACATAATATTAGTTGCCAATTTTAAAAACACAAACAAGATAATTGAAAAATAATAATAAAAAAGAAGAAATAAAAAAAAGAAAATCACCCAAAAAGTGATAAAATTGGCATTCGTGACTGAAAATAATAAACTTTGAGCTATATATACAATACGCCAAGATATAAGCTCGAAGCTGGACATATACGTGGTATAATCCATTGAAAAGAATCACAAACGGACACTCCAGTTTTCCATACAGACATTAGTTCGCCATTGTGCGCCTAAAATATGATAACGGTGCACACTGCCCATAACTTGAAAACGCTGCCAGTTTAAGACCCATTTGCAGGTGATATCAAGGTAATGTAATATAGCTCAATATTCGCTACCAACACTTTCACTTGTGGCAAGAGGCACGGTCGTCTAGGATTATCACCGACAGCCAATTCTCAATGCAGCTAAATGAAGGAAGGCAGGACGTGTTTTATTTAACGACGCACTCAACACATTTTATTTACGGTTATATGACCACACATATATTGAGAGAGGAAACCCGCTGTCACCACTTAATGGGCTACTCTTTTCGATTATCAGCAAGGGATATTTTATATGCACCATCCCACACAGGGTAGTACATACCACGACCTTTGATATGCCAATCATGCTGCACTGGCTGGAACGAGAAATAGCCCAATGGGCCCTCCGACGGGGATGGATCCCAGAGCGACCGCGCGCTGTACCACTGGGTTACGTCCCTCCCAGCTAGCTAAATGATCACTTGATATCAGAGTAGCTATGGCGTAGTGACACGTGGTCCGTAACCGTATGTCCATATTATATAACCGTAATTTAAAAATGTTGCGTCCGTTAAAGAAAACATTTCTTTGTTTTCTTTTAACTTACGAAGCATTATATATCACCTTATCCAATATTGCTTACTGTGTTTGTAAGTGTAATGTTTTTCCTCCAAAGATGAATTCCACGGAGGCAGAAAGAAAAAAAATTAAAGCGAAATCCACTTTACATGTCAATTCCCCACGGTAGCAAATACATAAACTGTTTAATAACAGGGGGGGGGGGGGGGGGGGGGGGGGGGGAGAGAGGGTATAAGAGTTGGGATGAGGTTAAAACTTAATGTTCTTTTAGGGTTTTTTGGGTTTTTTTTTACATAGGATATTTAACATTATTCATAAGAGTTACAGTTCATAGATTCCCTTTCTAAGCAAATGTTAATGCAATGTTTCTTTGGTCTAAAAAAATCATTACATACCAGAATCTCAAATAACAATGGCCAGTAAATTGCAGCGCAGTCCTCAGTCTGTTTCAAATTATTGCACGACGTTTTCCTTCTCTTTTTACTTTTTTTAGAGAAAAGAAAGAAATCGCGAAAGCATAACGAAACCAAAAACTTCAAAAACTGTATTTTTACGAATAAACTTAAAATTAATTTTTACCGATATCAAAAAAAGAAGAAAACAGTTTAACACCACCACTAGAGCACATTGATTTATTAATCATCGGCTATTTGATGTCAAACATTTGGCAATTGTTACATATAGTCTTAGAGAGCAAACCATTAGACAGGATAGTACATACCTTTGATATACCAGTCGTGGTGCACTGGTTGGACCGAGAAATAGCCCAATGGGCCTACCGACAGATCGATCTCAAACCAACCGCGCATCAAGTGAGCGTTTTACCAGTGATCTACGCCCCCCCCCCCCCCCAAAAAAAAAAAAAAAAAAAAAGAAACAAAAAGATAGAAATGTCTTAATGTATTAAACAATACAAAACAAATACAGCAGCTGAAAACCAAAAAACGAAGATTAGTAATTTGTTATTGTAAAATAATTTATAAAGCAATAAAACAACCCCTACCTCAAAAAGATGTACATATAAATGTTAAAATAGCATTATAAATCACTAGCTGGACACGTTGACCTTTGAACTATCATGACGCTGTTTACATTTCAAACAAATGCAAGACACAAGGCAAATATACTGTAAACGTAACAAGTTTCAAGACGCTACCTAAATTCTACATCTGGTTAGAGAAATTCAAATAATCTGACAGACGAAGACAGTCAATTTACAACTCTCTCCATGCACAAAGCCAAGGATGCTACGATACGGTCGACTGCTCCGACTGATTTACCATGGTGAAATTTGCACGCACCAAGTATGCCGATATATCACAAGAACACTGCTTCATGTAATAGCAGTTTGCAACAATACATTTTAACGGTTAAGTTTGATTAGTAGTTTTAAAATATATCCAGGTAGGTTATCTGCGTCGGAGGAAAGCTAATTGTGTGACGAATCAATGATTAAACATGAATAGAATAGAATAGAATAGATGTTTAACGACACACCAGAACGAAAAATACGTCGGCCATTGGGTCGATTAAACATGAAGCAATTGCCTTCACGCTTCTTATATGTTTAGTTCATACTGTTCTTAAAACCTCGGAAATTTACATATTACATTGAACGGACCAATTTGTTTTCATTATCTAAAGCAACAGCTCTAACCAAGTTACATATATGGGACCATGATAAAACACAGTTTCATCAGACTCCATACTTTTGGGGGGCGGAACGTAGCCCAGTGGTAAAGCGTTCGCCTGATGCGCAGTCGGTCTAGGATCGATCCCCGTCGGTGGGCCCATTGGGCCATTTGTGTTTCCAGCCAGTGCTCCACAACTGGTGTAATAAAGGCCATAGTATGTACTATCCTGTCTGTGGGGTGATGCATATAAAAGATCCCTTGCTGCTAATCGAAAGAGTTACCCATAAATTGTCGACAGGTGACCATGACCTTTGACACAGGCAATTGAAACGTGAACTCGTTCAAAATATCGTGGTCTATTCAGGCTGTCCAGTACACCCCTTATACAAAAGTAGGAATGAAATTATAGTAAAAGTTGGACAAAAGTAGGAAAATATAAGGAAAAAGTAGGACTGAAACAATATTTAGCAACATTATTCATGCTCATATTAGGTAAACAAATGTGTTAAATTTAAAAGGTGGTATTATTCAGAAAACTAACATTTTTATGTGGTGCTCAGTTTGTACCTGTATTTTTAATTTTGTCTAAAATAACATGAATTTGTATATATTTGTCACAATATTCAGTTATTTGAAATTGTTCTACACTGTATTAATCAATGTACATATTTATATGTACAGTAATGTTGATGCACCTAGCTTGCAAGCACACTAAATCAGATTAACATGATTAATTTAAGTTTTCCAAATGTATTACAGAAGTGATATATACACATTGTATTTTGTAATATTAATCATAAAACAAATTGTTAGCTACTCAGTATTTGAAGCAAGCATAAGCAGCATGAACAATTTACAAAGTATATTGAATTTGAAAACTCTTAGCAGCTCTCATGATTTACTGCAGTGCTACAGTTATGTTCCTACAGAGCTACTGGTGTTCAAATGTTTTGCAGCACCACATTTCGTCTGGGTCTTTCTTAATGTAAAATGAGGTGGACAATTTTTAATAATATGAAATTTTACAGTAACTGCTTTTAACAAGTGATGTGGACATTTTAAAGCTCAAATTCAACCTTGATTTTTTTTAAAGACCATCAAAAATAGCAAAACCATTTGTTTTTGTTTTTTTAAATACATTAACACTTATGGGAGATGACAACAATAATAATTAGAAGCCCGTGTTCAAGGCTCAATGTAGTAGTGCTAGAAATCCAAACAGCTTCATCTCAGTATTAAAGGAACACACTACTTAGACATGGCAATACTGTAACATTTGAGTGTCAAAAAAACAATTTCATGTTACAGACTCCTAGGGTGAACATTTAATTTGTTGAGATTATATGCGCCACAAATTATATATCTTGCTGCAAATAAAATAAAATAAAATAATAACAATTAAAAATTCTCACCAATGCAATGTGGACTTTTTTAACAAATGCACATTTTAACAGCAGTTTGCAGACTTTTGAAACTAAAAAGTAGAAAAACTAGGAAAAATAAGACAAAGACCAAAAAGTAGGGAAAAGTAGGATCGTTGGACAGCCTGCAGTTATTTCTACATATAGTTTTAGGAAAATGGTTGGAAAAGTTGCTACAGTGGTGACATTATCTTGTCACATAAGCATTTACAGACAGACAATATTGTATCCTCCCGATGACTCGTCATTAGCACATTACACACATTAGTTGTTGCATTAACCAACCACTGAGGGCCACTGGCACTGCAGACCAAGAAACCAACTAGCAGGTGTCATGCAATGTATGCAATAAATGAAGTGTTGAATAGGGAGTCAGAGTCTTCTATACATTGAACTCAGCAATTATACAGAACATCAAGTCTTGACAATGGCCTGCAAATGGTCAAAATAAAACATATGTAATTGTTTTTTTATTAAAGAAATAAAAACCACCTTGAATGTATGTGACAATATGCCAGACATATTCAAGGCCACACCAATATATTTCATTACAGTTTGTAATCCACCTCTCCAAGTGAACACATGTTATCATGCAGCACAAATAACAATACTGGTAACCAGGCTTTCAAATTAACATCGCAATGCTGCACTAGCATACATAAGTGAATTTTCTACAATCAACAGTATCACAGTAAATGGTTTCCTGCAAATCAAAAACTTACTCCTTTACAGATCTGTAATAATTAAAATGTATTGTTATAGCTATAAATAGTAACACACACATTATGTGTGTCTTTAGATATATAATAATGAGTGGCATTTTTACTCATTATTACAACAGGCATAAAAAAAAAAAAAAAGAGTCTAGGTTTTTCACTTTTACATTTATTAATAACCAAGATTTACCGGGGTATACTATCTTTCTTGTTTTCCCCATCTCTTCTTCCAAGATTAAACATTTTCCATACCTGATGGCAAAACTGGACACAGAAACTAGTGCAACAGTTATTACCATGTTGATATTTGACCAAAACAAATAACATGCAGATAAAATCGGAAAGCAATTCTCCAGTATAATTTATTATACAAATATTAGAAACTTTTAACATGATAAATATCTAGCGTTGACACTGGTTAATCATCTGTTTCATCAGTGGATATGCTGGCTGGCCACTAAATAATTTCAAGCCCTGGCTAACACTGTTACTGAGATAATCATATTAAAATTATGAAAGACAAAATACACCAATGTGCATCATCAGCACACAAGGGGAAATATAACAAAAGGATTCAAGCTGTTATTCACCAATATTAAATGTGATGAATAAACTATATAATAAATTGGCAAAAACTATAAGTTTAGAATTAATGGTTAATGGGGTTTATTTTTATTGCATCTTCTTTGGTTAAGGAAAAAAAATTAACCTGTGAAATATCACTTCACACACACACGTTTTAAGGCATTTAGCATGATTACATTACATTGTGAATTTTCATGCAAACTTCAAAAACAAATTTGGATTAAGGGTCATGGTTTTGAAGGTAAAATGAAAAAAAAAAAAATTAAATTTAAATCCAGAATTTTCCAACTAAAAAAAAAAGTAAAAACAAAGAAAGAAAAAAAAGTAAATGGCAGTCTGATTTTGGCTTGGGAAATAGTACTGAATACAAATGTGTAGCAAGTACCAGTATCAATATGTTGCAATCATTCAAAAAATAGAATTTAGTTTTAAATGAAACACTTTACAATAGAATTTTTTTTTTTTTAGCCTTTCTTTTATAATTTGTCTACACAAAAACAAATAAAATGTAGTGGTTTTCAAACCAATGTTCAAACAATTTCATAACTATTAGCAGCCTGTTTTGTCCCACTTGAATCATGAAATCATACTGAATACCATAAGCACAGCTAACAGCGATTAGGTTAAATTAACAAACAAAAGATGCAATGTTGTTTAACCCACAGGGAACGCCTTTTTTCATGCCATGGAATTTACGTTTTCTAAATTGGACACAAAAATAGTCTTTTTTGTTATTTCCAAAACACTTTTACTTTTCCTATTGCGTCAAACAAAACTGTAATTATTTACAAAAAAGGGACATTTTTGTAGGAGGATGGGGCCGACTATAGGTTAATTAAGTTCCAAAAGTTATTATTCAGATACTCTAAGCAGAGGAATTTTGTACTTGTATATAGTTTTGAAGGTTAACTTACAATAAGTGTTAACTATACAGTTTAAATCTATGTACTTGTATATAGTTTTGAAGGTTAACTTACAATAAGTGTTAACTATATAGTTTAAATCTAGGTACTGTATACTGTTATTTCCACTTTCATTTTTCATGCAAGTAACAATGCAAACACAGACAGTGCTGTGGACAGCTGTTAGCACACAAAACTATTTCTTGGACGATTTAAGTCTCATTACACGTGTGGATATTATAGCTCATTATGACCATCTTCAATATGAAAATGAATTGTATTTTGGGAAATCGTAGTTTGTGAGCAATGTAAAACAATAATGACAAGGCTTTTGCTTTCCAATTCAGACGTGTATTACTATATGTGAAATTTTATATTCTTTTCTTTTCAATAAATTTGTTTTAGTCAAAACAAAGCGGTTTTTAAAATAATAATTACAAACTTCAGTATTTACTGACTGGTTATGTCCCTTATCTAACAGATCTTGTTGAAATTGTGTATTTAATGCTGCATGATTAGAACGAAGTGTTTAAATGAAATATGTATTAAAAAATTTATAATTAAAACAAATTCTAGCCAGTAATTTAAATGCTGTTATAAACATTGTAAATCATTTGTGAAAAATACTCACAGAATTTGCAATCAAACTGCTCATATGTTCTACAATAATCAATTAGCAGAGGTGCAGAAAATTACGAGGTTTTTTGTAAAATTTTATTATATGGGATTCATTTCATAAACATCTAATGTTATTTATTTCAATTTTCATTTCGATTATGCTTGTGTCATGTAAAAGAAACACCACACACATTCACAATTAATGTTTATTTATTTTTGTGATTTTTATGGCCTTATTAGGGATCTTACAAAATACTACTAAATGTTGGAAACTTTATTCCAAAACAAGAATATCATATTCTTAATCATTTACAATACACAGCCACAGATGGGTAAAATTGCAGTCTCCCACTACTCAGTGGTAAAATATCAGTTTTAATTAAGGATTTTCCATGTTTAAAACTCCGAATGGCCTTTATTGGAAGCAAAAGCATTTAAAACACCGAAATGACCTTTATTATAAAGTTAACCTTCAAACTGCCTAACAACTTTAAAGGTAAATGGTCCTCCATAAAATTGTATGGTACTTAATTTTTTCTTTCTTACGGCACTGACAGCTACTGAAATGGCTGTGCTACTTGTCACTGTACCCAGACAATTTGATGTGGATGGCAATAAAAATGACGTGTTCCTACCTGGTTTGCCACCGTGTCCCTCCCATACATCCCATGTTGTAAATATGTATCCATAATTACAAAATATAGCTTTAAAATTTGTTAAAGAATTGATGGTTTGGCACAATTTGTGAACATTTCTTTCATCCTGAATTTTAGGAACCAAACTAGAATTGTCTTGGTGTCCTAATTGTTGTTATTAAACAAAAGGCAACACTTGCCTTGTGCCCACCCCCACCCCACCCCACCCCACCCCTAGAAGATGACCCCTGAATAACAATTTCTCTATATCCAGTATTTTTGGGTGTTCATAGTTTGGCACTTTGATTGTACTGAACTTTGTTAAGTACACACTAGAAACAGATTTAATTGTCAGGATGTGTGGTAGCTTAGAATTCTTCAAGTGATCAACTTGAACTTAGCCGTTGCTTATCCCCACCTAAGATTACACGTTTGGGTCAAGTATTACCAAACGTGTGGGGGATTATGCACACAAATATTAATATTTACATTACATGAAAAAAAATTACCATTTGCATGAAATGAATTTATAGACTGTAGAATGGCAAAGCAGATTTAAATCCATAACGCATCTTGTTTTGTAATAATCCTTTATGCAGGACTTTGGAGTGAAAGGGAGGCAACTGTTAACCTGCTGCAGTATCCAATATGCATGAACAGCATACAGAAAACCAAAAAGTGTGTTAGTGTAATGTAATACATCGTAAAAATATCAACGACTGGTAAACAAAATAAATGATAAGAGGTCAATGTGTACACATAATAGGCTAAATGTACCATCAAAGTGCCATGGTTACACACACACACATACACACACATTAAATACCAACATGGAAAGAACAGGTACAATTTGTCCTCAATAAATCCTGGAATACACACAACTTAAATAGTAATGTAGTAGTTGAGATAACCAAATTGATTATTTCCATTGAAAAAACAACAAAAAGAATAACAGTGTTTTTCTCTCCAGCCACAGGCTACACAAACCTGCTTTTAATACTCAGTCCTATCTGAAGAAAATGAAGGCGTCCGGCACAACATAATCTTATTTAAGTTCTTCAGCTATATGGTGGGTAAAAACAGCCAAGCGACACAGTTTGTCGAAAAAAAATTCTCAAAACAAAGATGAAGAAAAAATATATTTATATATCTATGTTCATATATCTCCCACACATGCATAGACCAGCATCCATTAGTCTAGATTTTTTGAATTTTCTTGCCCACTACAACAGGGTTTGCTTTTCTAATCTGTTGTTGCGCCAACTCCTTGTAGTCGAACGTACAACTGTGTTTATCTGAATATCGATGCAAGCTGCAATATAAGCCTCCACAACGGCATTGAAAGCCTGTAGGAAAAAAACAAAAACATTAATAATAAAAACAGACCAAATGATGGTAGCTACACAATTGACTGTAACAAGTGATGTAATGGTTTAAAATATACATCAGACGAACCTGATGTTTGATACTATCCCAAACCCTTCCACTACTCCGTGCCGTCGTATTTTCAACAGGACATATTTTCTCTTAGCAGGTCACCGTGAGCCAGATATAGTATGCAACACCCGTTCATCTCAAGATGTACGTACATACAAGGTTTGATGATCCTATATGAATCGATAAGAAATGTTTACAGACGGACACACATATTGTACCATAATAAGTTTGTTTTGTTGAATGACTAAAGTCTGAACCCAATTGTTAACAACTACAATAAATTACTCTCCTACCTTTAATTACTGTTACTGTTTTCCCCAATAAATTTGTCCAGACACAAGTTGTGAAAAAACCATTACAGTGACACAGATTCCACATGAGACTTTAACGATGTCGCCAGTATCGACTTTAGCTGAGATAGCATAGGGCAAAATACATGCAGTTTTCTGCCGTCTGCCATTTTGCTTTTTTATGGAATACTCTTCATGTACTCCAAAGTATGTGACATAATTAATATAAAATCAACAATCTCCAGTGGTATCTTTAAACAAACAAATACTGATAAAAAAAAATTTAATATGACATCATCATGTTTGCTTTTATATCATAACATGTTATGACTTCTTTAGATTAAGTCCTATCCTGTCACCCCTCTTGGAGAATATTCCATAACAAGGCAAAATGGCAGTGGGCACAAAATTACATGCTTTCTGCCCTATGCGATCTCAGCCAAATCGATATAGCTGACATGGTTATCATCTAGTACGTGGAATCTATGTCATTGTAATCTGTCAGGACAAAATATGGGTAAAATCTAACGAAAAATAAAAGTAAGAGAGCAATTTATTGTAGTTGTTAACATTTTGGTTCGGACTTTAAGAGCACACTGATTAATTAATCATCGGCTATTGGATGTAAAACATTTGGTAATTCTGACAGTCGTCAGAGGAAACCCGCGACATTTTTCCTAATATATATATGCAGCAAGGGATCGTTTATATGCACTTTCTCACAGACAGGAAAGCATATGCCTTTGACCAGTTGTGGTGCACTGGTCGGAACAAGAAAAAAACCAATCAGATGAATGGATCTACCGAGGTGGTTCAATCCTGCCATATCAACTACGTGTATAAAATTAACAACAGGCCATATTATTTGTGCCCAATTTCCTTCACAAATGTGTGCTCCCTATCCGAGTTTGCTGCATTGTAAAATGTCCCCATGTTAACCAGACCACCCGAGTTTGCTGCATTGTAAAATGTCCCCATGTTAACCAGACCAGCCGAGTTTGCTGCATTGTAAAATGTCCTCATGTTAACCAGACTATCCGAGTTTGCTGCATTGTAAAATGTCCCCATGTTAACCAGACTATCAGAGTTTGCTGCATTGTAAAATGTCCCCATGTTAACCAGACTATCAGAGTTTGCTGCATTGTAAAATGTCCTCATGTTAACCAGACCAGCCGAGTTTGCTGCATTGTAAAATGTCCTCATGTTAACCAGACCAGCCGAGTTTGCTGCATTGTAAAATGTCCCCATGTTAACCAGACCAGCCGAGTTTGCTGCATTGTAAAATGTCCCCATGTTAACCAGACCAGCCGAGTTTGCTGCATTGTAAAATGTCCCCATGTTAACCAGACCAGCCGAGTTTGCTGCATTGTAAAATGTCCTCATGTTAACCAGACTATCCGAGTTTGCTGCATTGTAAAATGTCCCCATGTTAACCAGACTATCCGAGTTTGCTGCATTGTAAAATGTCCCCATGTTGACCAGACCAGCCGAGTTTGCTGCATTGTAAAATGTCCTCATGTTAAAGCGGCTATGTCTGGAATATTTTTATTATTTAAGCATTTAGAACAGAAAATCCCATTACGGTTGGTGCATATAAGACGCTGCACTCCGAATTGGTTTCACTACACTGGCTTTTCCAAGTTAAAAATAAACCCACTATTTTGAAAATGGGACACTTTTGCCGGGCTCCCTCTGGGCTAAAAATAGTACGGTTCGGCTACTGTTGCATTACAAAAACCGAGCGGATTCTAGCAGCCAATTCCTAGCATCCAATTACGCTAGCAGCCAATTTCAGCAAACCCCCATGGCGACGATCTAAACACTGGACTCATATGCCTTTCGATTGTTACCTGTATTTCACACACTTTTATGCTAATTTTTAATTATTCACTACAACTTAAGAATTTTAGAGTTTTAAAGAGTATCTTTATATAAAAACAACACAAAAACAAAATAACAACCAAGACTCATTTTCACAGTCTTATTGTTACTAATATCCGTATAAATACAACGTAACCGTTTTATTAAGCACTTTTATAATATCTGAAGTATCACTTTAAAAATCCGTCTGTACTACGGTAATATAGGATGTCCAACTAGTATCGTATAGCCCACACCACAACACACATTATAAAAGGCGTAATGGTCCGGTGTTTAGAACGTCACCATGCGTGTCTGCTGAAATTGGTTGCTAGCGTAATTGGCTGCTAGGAAGTGGCTGCTAGAATGCACTCGGTATTACAAAATGGCGAGAATTGTTCTAACTGGCTAGTAAGCATTTGACGATATGCGTTAATGACGACAACTTGCGAGTGAATTAAAAGTGCAGTTATGCTTGTATTTGAACTTAGAACTTGACTGTATACGATTGAAACCAGACATTGCAGCTTTAACCAGACTATCCGAGTTTGCTGCATTGTAAAATGTCCCCATGTTAACCAGACCAGCCGAGTTTGCTGCATTGTAAAATGTCCCCTTGTTAACCAGACCAGCCGAGTTTGCTGCAGTGTAAAATGTCCTCATGTTAACCAGACTATCAGAGTTTGCTGCATTGTAAAATGTCCCCATGTTAACCAGACTATCCGAGTTTGCTGCATTGTAAAATGTCCCCATGTTGACCAGACCAGCCGAGTTTGCTGCATTGTAAAATGTCCCCATGTTAACCAGACTATCAGAGTTTGCTGCATTGTAAAATGTCCTCATGTTAACCAGACTATCAGAGTTTGCTGCATTGTAAAATGTCCTCATGTTAACCAGACCAGCCGAGTTTGCTGCATTGTAAAATGTCCCCATGTTAACCAGACTATCAGAGTTTGCTGCATTGTAAAATGTCCTCATGTTAACCAGACCAGCCGAGTTTGCTGCAGTGTAAAATGTCCTCATGTTAACCAGACTATCCGAGTTTGCTGCATTGTAAAATGTCCCCATGTTAACCAGACCAGCCGAGTTTGCTGCATTGTAAAATGTCCCCATGTTAACCAGACCAGCCGAGTTTGCTGCATTGTAAAATGTCCTCATGTTAACCAGACTATCAGAGTTTGCTGCAGTGTAAAATGTCCTCATGTTAACCAGACTATCAGAGTTTGCTGCATTGTAAAATGTCCCCATATTAACCAGACCAGCCGAGTTTGCTGCATTGTAAAATGTCCCCATGTTAACCAGACCAGCCGAGTTTGCTGCATTGTAAAATGTCCTCATGTTAACCAGACTATCAGAGTTTGCTGCATTGTAAAATGTCCCCATGTTAACCAGACCAGCCGAGTTTGCTGCATTGTAAAATGTCCCCATGTTAACCAGACTATCAGAGTTTGCTGCATTGTAAAATGTCCTCATGTTAACCAGACTATCAGAGTTTGCTGCATTGTAAAATGTCCCCATGTTAACCAGACCAGCCGAGTTTGCTGCATTGTAAAATGTCCTCATGTTAACCAGACCAGCCGAGTTTGCTGCATTGTAAAATGTCCCCATGTTAACCAGACCAGCCGAGTTTGCTGCATTGTAAAATGTCCCCATGTTAACTAGACCAGCCGAGTTTGCTGCATTGTAAAATGTCCCCATGTTAACCAGACCAGCCGAGTTTGCTGCATTGTAAAATGTCCTCATGTTAACCAGACTATCAGAGTTTGCTGCATTGTAAAATGTCCCCATGTTAACCAGACTATCCGAGTTTGCTGCATTGTAAAATGTCCTCATGTTAACCAGACTATCCGAGTTTGCTGCATTGTAAAATGTCCCCATGTTAACCAGACCAGCCGAGTTTGCTGCATTGTAAAATGTCCCCATGTTAACCAGACCAGCCGAGTTTGCTGCATTGTAAAATGTCCCCATGTTAACCAGACCAGCCGAGTTTGCTGCATTGTAAAATGTCCCCATGTTAACCAGACCAGCCGAGTTTGCTGCATTGTAAAATGTCCTCATGTTAACCAGACCAGCCGAGTTTGCTGCATTGTAAAATGTCCCGATGTTAACCAGACCAGCCGAGTTTGCTGCATTGTAAAATGTCCTCATGTTAAAGCGGCTATGTCTGGAATATTTTTATTATTTAAGCATTTAGAACAGAAAATCCCATTACGGTTGGTGCATATAAGACGCTGCACTCCGAATTGGTTTCACTACACTGGCTTTTCCAAGTTAAAAATAAACCCACTATTTTGAAAATGGGACACTTTTGCCGGGCTCCCTCTGGGCTAAAAATAGTACGGTTCGGCTACTGTTGCATTACAAAAACCGAGCGGATTCTAGCAGCCAATTCCTAGCATCCAATTACGCTAGCAGCCAATTTCAGCAAACCCCCATGGCGACGATCTAAACACTGGACTCATATGCCTTTCGATTGTTACCTGTATTTCACACACTTTTATGCTAATTTTTAATTATTCACTACAACTTAAGAATTTTAGAGTTTTAAAGAGTATCTTTATATAAAAACAACACAAAAACAAAATAACAACCAAGACTCATTTTCACAGTCTTATTGTTACTAATATCCGTATAAATACAACGTAACCGTTTTATTAAGCACTTTTATAATATCTGAAGTATCACTTTAAAAATCCGTCTGTACTACGGTAATATAGGATGTCCAACTAGTATCGTATAGCCCACACCACAACACACATTATAAAAGGCGTAATGGTCCGGTGTTTAGAACGTCACCATGCGTGTCTGCTGAAATTGGTTGCTAGCGTAATTGGCTGCTAGGAAGTGGCTGCTAGAATGCACTCGGTATTACAAAATGGCGAGAATTGTTCTAACTGGCTAGTAAGCATTTGACGATATGCGTTAATGACGACAACTTGCGAGTGAATTAAAAGTGCAGTTATGCTTGTATTTGAACTTAGAACTTGACTGTATACGATTGAAACCAGACATTGCAGCTTTAACCAGACTATCCGAGTTTGCTGCATTGTAAAATGTCCCCATGTTAACCAGACCAGCCGAGTTTGCTGCATTGTAAAATGTCCCCTTGTTAACCAGACCAGCCGAGTTTGCTGCAGTGTAAAATGTCCTCATGTTAACCAGACTATCAGAGTTTGCTGCATTGTAAAATGTCCCCATGTTAACCAGACTATCCGAGTTTGCTGCATTGTAAAATGTCCCCATGTTGACCAGACCAGCCGAGTTTGCTGCATTGTAAAATGTCCCCATGTTAACCAGACTATCAGAGTTTGCTGCATTGTAAAATGTCCTCATGTTAACCAGACTATCAGAGTTTGCTGCATTGTAAAATGTCCTCATGTTAACCAGACCAGCCGAGTTTGCTGCATTGTAAAATGTCCCCATGTTAACCAGACTATCAGAGTTTGCTGCATTGTAAAATGTCCTCATGTTAACCAGACCAGCCGAGTTTGCTGCAGTGTAAAATGTCCTCATGTTAACCAGACTATCCGAGTTTGCTGCATTGTAAAATGTCCCCATGTTAACCAGACCAGCCGAGTTTGCTGCATTGTAAAATGTCCCCATGTTAACCAGACCAGCCGAGTTTGCTGCATTGTAAAATGTCCTCATGTTAACCAGACTATCAGAGTTTGCTGCAGTGTAAAATGTCCTCATGTTAACCAGACTATCAGAGTTTGCTGCATTGTAAAATGTCCCCATATTAACCAGACCAGCCGAGTTTGCTGCATTGTAAAATGTCCCCATGTTAACCAGACCAGCCGAGTTTGCTGCATTGTAAAATGTCCTCATGTTAACCAGACTATCAGAGTTTGCTGCAGTGTAAAATGTCCTCATGTTAACCAGACTATCAGAGTTTGCTGCATTGTAAAATGTCCCCATGTTAACCAGACCAGCCGAGTTTGCTGCATTGTAAAATGTCCTCATGTTAACCAGACTATCAGAGTTTGCTGCATTGTAAAATGTCCCCATGTTAACCAGACTATCCGAGTTTGCTGCATTGTAAAATGTCCTCATGTTAACCAGACTATCAGAGTTTGCTGCATTGTAAAATGTCCCCATGTTAACCAGACCAGCCGAGTTTGCTGCATTGTAAAATGTCCCCATGTTAACCAGACCAGCCGAGTTTGCTGCATTGTAAAATGTCCCCATGTTAACCAGACTATCCGAGTTTGCTGCATTGTAAAATGTCCTCATGTTAACCAGACCAGCCGAGTTTGCTGCATTGTAAAATGTCCCCATGTTAACCAGACCAGCCGAGTTTGCTGCATTGTAAAATGTCCCCATGTTAACCAGACTATCCGAGTTTGCTGCATTGTAAAATGTCCCCATGTTAACCAGACCAGCCGAGTTTGCTGCATTGTAAAATGTCCCCATGTTAACCAGACCAGCCGAGTTTGCTGCATTGTAAAATGTCCTCATGTTAACCAGACCAGCCGAGTTTGCTGCATTGTAAAATGTCCCCATGTTAACCAGACCAGCCGAGTTTGCTGCATTGTAAAATGTCCTCATGTTAACCAGACCAGCCGAGTTAACCAGACTATCAGAGTTTGCTGCATTGTAAAATGTCCCCTTGTTAACCAGACCAGCCGAGTTTGCTGCATTGTAAAATGTCCCCATGTTAACCAGACTATCCGAGTTTGCTGCATTGTAAAATGTCCCCATGTTAACCAGACTATCCGAGTTTGCTGCATTGTAAAATGTCCCCATGTTAACCAGACTATCCGAGTTTGCTGCATTGTAAAATGTCCTCATGTTAACCAGACTATCAGAGTTTGCTGCATTGTAAAATGTCCCCATGTTAACCAGACTATCCGAGTTTGCTGCATTGTAAAATGTCCTCATGTTAACCAGACTATCAGAGTTTGCTGCATTGTAAAATGTCCTCATGTTAACCAGACTATCAGAGTTTGCTGCATTGTAAAATGTCCCCATGTTAACCAGACTATCCGAGTTTGCTGCATTGTAAAATGTCCCCATGTTAACCAGACTATCCGAGTTTGCTGCATTGTAAAATGTCCTCATGTTAACCAGACTATCCGAGTTTGCTGCATTGTAAAATGTCCCCATGTTAACCAGACTATCCGAGTTTGCTGCATTGTAAAATGTCCCCATGTTAACCAGACTATCAGAGTTTGCTGCATTGTAAAATGTCCCCATGTTAACCAGACTATCAGAGTTTGCTGCATTGTAAAATGTCCTCATGTTAACCAGACTATCAGAGTTTGCTGCAGTGTAAAATGTCCTCATGTTAACCAGACTATCAGAGTTTGCTGCATTGTAAAATGTCCCCATATTAACCAGACCAGCCGAGTTTGCTGCATTGTAAAATGTCCCCATGTTAACCAGACTATCCGAGTTTGCTGCATTGTAAAATGTCCCCATGTTAACCAGACCAGCCGAGTTTGCTGCATTGTAAAATGTCCTCATGTTAACCAGACTATCAGAGTTTGCTGCAGTGTAAAATGTCCTCATGTTAACCAGACTATCAGAGTTTGCTGCATTGTAAAATGTCCCCATGTTAACCAGACCAGCCGAGTTTGCTGCATTGTAAAATGTCCTCATGTTAACCAGACTATCAGAGTTTGCTGCATTGTAAAATGTCCCCATGTTAACCAGACTATCCGAGTTTGCTGCATTGTAAAATGTCCTCATGTTAACCAGACTATCAGAGTTTGCTGCATTGTAAAATGTCCCCATGTTAACCAGACCAGCCGAGTTTGCTGCATTGTAAAATGTCCCCATGTTAACCAGACCAGCCGAGTTTGCTGCATTGTAAAATGTCCCCATGTTAACCAGACTATCCGAGTTTGCTGCATTGTAAAATGTCCTCATGTTAACCAGACCAGCCGAGTTTGCTGCATTGTAAAATGTCCCCATGTTAACCAGACCAGCCGAGTTTGCTGCATTGTAAAATGTCCCCATGTTAACCAGACTATCCGAGTTTGCTGCATTGTAAAATGTCCCCATGTTAACCAGACCAGCCGAGTTTGCTGCATTGTAAAATGTCCCCATGTTAACCAGACCAGCCGAGTTTGCTGCATTGTAAAATGTCCCCATGTTAACCAGACCAGCCGAGTTTGCTGCATTGTAAAATGTCCTCATGTTAACCAGACCAGCCGAGTTAACCAGACTATCAGAGTTTGCTGCATTGTAAAATGTCCCCTTGTTAACCAGACCAGCCGAGTTTGCTGCATTGTAAAATGTCCCCATGTTAACCAGACTATCCGAGTTTGCTGCATTGTAAAATGTCCCCATGTTAACCAGACTATCCGAGTTTGCTGCATTGTAAAATGTCCCCATGTTAACCAGACTATCCGAGTTTGCTGCATTGTAAAATGTCCTCATGTTAACCAGACTATCAGAGTTTGCTGCATTGTAAAATGTCCCCATGTTAACCAGACTATCCGAGTTTGCTGCATTGTAAAATGTCCTCATGTTAACCAGACTATCAGAGTTTGCTGCATTGTAAAATGTCCTCATGTTAACCAGACTATCAGAGTTTGCTGCATTGTAAAATGTCCCCATGTTAACCAGACTATCCGAGTTTGCTGCATTGTAAAATGTCCCCATGTTAACCAGACTATCCGAGTTTGCTGCATTGTAAAATGTCCTCATGTTAACCAGACTATCCGAGTTTGCTGCATTGTAAAATGTCCCCATGTTAACCAGACTATCAGAGTTTGCTGCATTGTAAAATGTCCCCATGTTAACCAGACTATCCGAGTTTGCTGCATTGTAAAATGTCCTCATGTTAACCAGACTATCAGAGTTTGCTGCATTGTAAAATGTCCCCATGTTAACCAGACCAGCCGAGTTTGCTGCATTGTAAAATGTCCCCATGTTAACCAGACCAGCCGAGTTTGCTGCATTGTAAAATGTCCCCATGTTAACCAGACCAGCCGAGTTTGCTGCATTGTAAAATGTCCCCATGTTAACCAGACCAGCCGAGTTTGCTGCATTGTAAAATGTCCCCATGTTAACCAGACCAGCCGAGTTTGCTGCATTGTAAAATGTCCCCATGTTAACCAGACCAGCCGAGTTTGCTGCATTGTAAAATGTCCTCATGTTAACCAGACTATCCGAGTTTGCTGCATTGTAAAATGTCCCCATGTTAACCAGACTAGCCGAGTTTGCTACCAATAAACATTTTACCGACTAAAATCCCATAGTAGATATATTTTCATATTTAGAATATCAGTAATATTTGTAAATAGCCCAACCTAGATTGGGTCTCCTAGGGCTTTATATTTCACTAATTTGGGCACAACCAGAATGTTTCTCTTTTCCGAGTGCAGTAAGGTCGTTTTAGTTCAGTACCATCATTAACAGCTGCTGGTGTAGTCAGAAATGCATTTCAAATTATTTTTATCTAATTAAACTTAACATTTCAGCATGTTTGTACTTAATTTGGGCAGGATTATCGCCTCGACTTTGATGCAATATATCGCCCAGTCTAATATATATATATATGGAAATAAAGTCCACTATAACAAAAAAAACATATCTGATTTACAGCCACTAATATTTCATGCAGTAAAATATGTTCAATGTGTAATTAAGTCATTAAAAATTCTTAGTCGGCAACATGTTAACAACTGCAGGAAACCGAGTACAGTGCCTTCAATTAAATCTAAAACTGACAACTGCAGCGAACTGAGTACAGTGCCTTCAATTAAATCTAAAACTGACAACTGCAGCAAACTGAGTCCAGTGCCTTCATTTAAATCTAAAACTGACAACTGCAGCAAACGGAGTCCAGTGCCTTCAATTAAATCTAAAACTGACAACAGAACGCAGAAAATTATTTCCTACTGTTCTAGTTTTTAACCAGAACTAAAAAAGGTTATATAAAAGCTACATGTAAACATGTTTAGAGCTAAGTGGAGTTCGCTTTCAATACACACCAGTGAGTCCAACCTTCTTTTTGCAAGTATGACATCTGTTCTTCTTTGGTTTTTTATCGCCTTCATCACCCGGCGACGGGTTATCATCTGAAGTCGAAGAACCACCTACACAAAACACAAACACACATTGAGGTCAGACTGAAATAACATCAACAATTGTCATCTGAAGTCGAAGAACCACCTACACAAAACACACACATTGAGGTCAGACGGAAATAACTTTTTTTTTAAATCTCAAGTGTAAATATCTCTATGTACTGCATTATATATCTTGGCTGCTCCAGAATTTTGTCTTCACACCTCATTAAAAATTATATTTAATCCATACAATGTGTTGGCAATTTAACAAATTTATTGAAAATGTATGGGTTTAAAATTTAAATGTTATTTCAGCATTATTTTTTATATAGTTATATGTCAATTCATTGGTTCCCTTATGACTATAAAATCAAATCACAGTATAATATTCATACCCTGGGTCAGGCCACTGGTCATACCAGAGACTGGACCCAGGGTGGACATGCCTGAACCTAATATGGAAAAATATTTGGATTTGTTAGGGGTATACTGCTTTGAGCTCTGAAAATATTGTATTAGCCACCACTCCCAGCTGAAAATATTGTACTACCCACCACTCCCAGCTGAAAGTATTGTATTAGCCACCACTCCCAGCTGAAAATATTGTACTACCCACCACTCCCAGCTGAAAATATTGTACTACCCACCACTCCCAGCTGAAAATATTGTATTAGCCACCACTCCCAGCTGAAAATATTGTACTACCCACCACTCCCAGCTGAAAATATTGTACTACCCACCACTCCCAGCTGAAAATATTGTATTAGCCACCACTCCCAGCTGAAAATATTGTACTACCCACCACTCCCAGCTGAAAATATTGTATTAGCCACCACACCTTCCAGCTGCTGTTATCTCCCATGTGTAAACAAATCTGATATTAAATATAACAAACCACAGGCTCCATCATCAAGTGATTTTTCTGATTCTTTTTCGTGACTGCTGTTTGGAACTGAAACTGTGGGTGTGGCAGTCTCCACACTGGGTGTGGTGTTGGTGACGGGCGAACCACCGGTAGAGCTGCTGGAAGAAATCACAGGCTCAGAGAGAGTCGGGAGAGAAGATCCTGAAACAAATCAAAATATCATTCTTAAAAAACAGTTTACCAAATGGTACAGAAAACCCAGCAAAATTAAACCAAAGCCACATGTGTTTGGCATTTAATATAGGTGTAGCTTGGTTGATTTTATTGTACATTATTCTATTAAACATTTATCTCTCTTTAGGTCTTCACCGTTATATTATCTACAAAAAGGACCAAAATGTGTATTAGTTTGAACGTTATCCACAGGGCCCATATTTTCGAGGTAATCTTAGCCTACAATATCTTAAAATTATCGTAAGCTATGAAGTCACTATGGGGTGTTCTGTAGTGACGTCACACCCTATGACTGTTTTACGATTTCGCAGGGTTAAGATGGCTTAGAAAATATGGGTCCAGTTGGCACTGTCATATCCAGGCCAAGCTTAGATACATATTAAGTACATGAATATCAGCTGGATATCTTTAAAGACAAGCTATTTTTAATTCTTAAAACTCTTTTTTTCAATGTCAAACTTATTGTCTGTCTTTACTATGACTTGGAAGCATAAGAAACCCATCATTTATGGGTTTTTTCATTCAATAAATCTGTTTTTAAAAGCCATTTGCATGACTGCATTACAGATGGCACAAATATACCATGCCATGTCATTGTGTCTTCACTGTTATAATTTTTGTCTTTACCATTATCTATGTTGAATAATAGCAAAGACAGATTTAACACTTTTCCACAATCATCCAGTCTAGCTTTACATCTTACAAAAATCTTTAAAAGACTGAGTGACCAGCAGTGATTTTGTTTGGTGTTCCAGTAAAATCAATTTGTATTAATTGCCACAATAATAAGGTCCACATTAAAGGCAGTCCTAAGTACAGCCATTGTAAGATATTTCCAACTAACAGTCTTTATAAGAATTAAAATTACACCTGAATGTGATTCAGGCCAGTTGTTAATATCTAAAGCAGTCTTTTATTATTATTATTATTATTATTGTTGTACATGTACATACATGTACTTCATAACATATATGTTTGAAATTATTGGAAGGTAAAATCCAGATTGGGCTACTACAAACATTAGGACGATGACAGACACGGCTATTCCAAACAAGAAAATACATTTAATATGTAATTTTAGTCACTGACGTCGAAAACCTCTTACAATGGAAGCAAAATCAGGAAAGTTCCTTTAGACAAAATCACCCTTTTAACCATATCATCTGTAATAAACATGTGATCACTAATTGCAGCATGAATAATTTTTAAAAATGTACATGTAGTTAAAAGATCAATTATTATAACAGAACAAAATATCAAAAAGAAAACGGGCAGTGGAGCAAAACTAAAACAGGTGCATGTATGCAAAAGCTGCTCATTCTACAGAGTGCATAGAAATATTAGTATTTGCAAAAATGCCATGCAGATTGAGTCATATGCTGAAAAAGAAAGGGGAATGGATCTGCTAACTATAGTCAACTACATGTAGAATGTCAATATTACCGTTTTAGTTACCCTCTATAACTGCTGCTTGAAAATGTTATATTTTGAAGTGTAACCATGGTTACTTTATGTCACGGCCATTATAGTATTATACATGTTATGTCACACAAAAATAATATATAATTGTAAAAACTGTTGAATAGCATTTTGCTCCAGAAAGAGAAATGTCATTGTAGGTAATATTACTTCCTACACTGACATATGATATAGAGATATGTGTAAATACATACAACTTGTTCAAGATTTCAACTGCTCAGGCCTCACAATATCCCTTCAAATTCTACAAGGTAAGACTAAAATTTCAATGTATTTTTTTTATTTAAAAATCATACAACTATCCAATCAAAACTCAAGAAGACAGACTATTGATACCATTATTAAATTTTGATATTAAACTTTTAAAATGTAATTTTTTTTAAATCAAAAATTAAATTACATTATTTTTTTTAAAATAAAATTTTAACATTTCTGAAATATTTCTGTTTGTGGAGATTGACCCAGTACCATGTTTCCAAACAACCCATCAAAACTCTAGGACATAAAGACTTTAAAACAAATGATAGCTGCCTGAGAGATTGGTATTAGAAAAACTCCACTGTTACTGTGGAGATAAAGAAATCATTGCTTACTGCAAAATATAATACTTAAACAATAAATCATGTCTGCCTCCTGTTGAAAACTTCTCACTCTCTCAAGTTAAGGTTTCTGCCAGAGGATATCGGGGGTAAAATTACGAACCACAAAATCTTGGAAATGAAAGATACATTTTTATATTTTTTCACAAAGATTACAGTAAGAGAAGTGATGTTTAATTGAGGTTTGTCTGTTGCTTCTTTTACATTCATTGGGGTATGAACAAAACAAATCATTTGCAAAAGGTGTGAATTGGCAAAGCCGTTCTCTTAGAGGTTTGTGGATGGTTTTTTTGTTTGTTGATACCTAGATGAACGTAAAAGAAACAGACAATAATATATACCTATAATTAAATTTGAACCATACTACTATTACTAGTAATAACAAAACTAAAATTACATATTTTATTTCGAATTATTTTTTGATTTTTAAACATTAACACTCAGTGAAAGTTAGTTTGTTTTGTTTAATGACACCACTAGAGCACATTTATTTTATTTATCATCAGCTACTAGATGTCAAACATTTGGTAATTTTATCATAGTGGAACATTTACAACTATATTCAAATGAAAATTATATATAGTTAGCTACATATACGATTCAATTAATTGTTATTGTGTTGCCTGCATTTACGCAAGAACTTAGACATTAGTTAATTAGGGGGTAGCAATCAGTCCAATTGGTGTGAAACCTATTTACAGCAATTAAGAACACTATGGCCGTTTAACTGTTGCCACCAGCTTATCAGCTATGGACTAAAACCCATGACAATTACGAGTCAACAAACATACTTATCTTATAAATATTTGTTTTCCATACATGAAAATATAAGAGACCTAGAGGCCGGGAAGGTTGGACCCAAGAGGAGACCCTTGAGGTCTCAGTCACAATGTCAACTCTATTGGGAGACCTGTGTGTCATTCACCCAAGAGCTCTGACTTGTATAGTATCTGTATCACCATGTTGTTAACTTGTTAATCATGTTTCATGTTTGGAAAGTAAAATACAAGAAACTACATCACCAACTTAAGACTTCTGTTCATTCATTCAAATACAATTAACATTCAAAAACTACACTGTGTTAATTGGTGGAGATCCGATGACAAGATTCAACACTCTTACACTGAAGCGAATCTGGCTAAGAAGCATTCGGTCAAGCACAGAGAATACAATGAAAATCTACATATTCTACACCAAGGTAGATGGCAGAGTTGAGATTGTTGATGGCCACGACATATTTCAATTCTATATTACCTAATGTATGAGTACAACAGCAAGATCTATATCGACCTTCACGTTAGCGAGTACAATGAACATCTACCTGACTACAGTGAAGCGACTACAACACAATCTACCTGACTACAGCGAAGCGACTACAACACAATCTACCTGACTACAGCGAAGCGACTACAACACAATCTACATGACGCTTCATACAAGTACAGCCGAGTATAACTAGACCAAGTATAATTGATACAAGCACAATTTTGCGAAAAATAACTTTTTCTAATCAAGATTTGACAGAAATAGAACTTACAGAACTGTTGGACAAACAGAAATGCATCAATATTCGTGTCAACGAAAATCCAAAATCCGGACGACTAGCTTAACACGGAATTCTACACAACGGAACTTCCCAAGCGACACGGTCTGTCAAAACGGTAAGTGGTTATTTGGCAAAAGAATTTGTGAATGTCATGCAAATCTATGTCTATTATAATTACAAATGTTTAAAATGTTCTTTTCTAAATGCTAACTCAAATGTACATGTACTTTTTTCAATACCTATCAATTGTTATTATTAATTATCAATAACAAGTAAATTGAATTTAAAATGTAAGCTTGACATTCATGTAGCCAAAAACCATGTATGTGTTTATACAGACGACAACACCATCACCGACTGACTGGATTCGAACTGAAGACGCCCATCTACAATTGCCTCAAACCTGTCTGACAGATGAAACTGTGTATTTGGTGCTACAGCATTTCAGACACGGGACGTGCCTTTCTTGGGACGAGGGAGAACTATTATAGTGGAACATTTACAACTATATTCAAATGAAAATTATATATAGTTAGCTGTGTATATACGATTCAATTAATTGTTATTGTGTCACCTGCATTTATGCAATAACTTAGGCATTAGTTAATTAGGGGATAGCAATCAGTCCAATTAGTGTGAAACTATATTACAGCAATTAAGAACACTATGGCTTTTAATCGTTGCCACCAGCTTATCAGTCAACAAACATGTCTCATAAATATTCGTTTTTCCATACATGAAAATACGCAGAGATAGAGAGAGGGGGCGAGACCTAGGGGGAGACCCTTGAGGTCTCAGTCGCAATGTCAACTCCATTAGTACTAGCAGCAAGGGATATTTTACAGCAGACAGGATAGCACATACCACAACCTTTGAATAAACGTTGTGGTGCAATGGCTGAAACGAGACCTAGCCCAATGGGCCCACCAATGGGGATCGATCTTAGACTGACCGTGCATCAAGCAAGCTTTTACTACTGGTTTATGTCCCACTCCCTAACACACATTAAGACAATATACAAATATAACAAAGTGACATCATCAGATAGGACGTTCCCGACGTTATTTTTTAGGTTTATCAGGAAATTAACAAACTCACATTGCTATGACTGGACCAATGGAATGGCATTAAATTTCTACTGCTTGTTTTTTGTCGTGGACATTTTCTTAATTGCAGGGGTTGCGTTCTACAAACAAAAATTAAACGGTTCCCTCGACAGTGTAAATGTTTGACATATTACCTTCATTCACATTCACAAATATAAACTAAACACAAATCCGACAATTCCTTCCAATATAACTAAATTATCCGTACAAATTCACACACCAGCAGCTACAGGAAGTAGTGTCATTTATCAAAATGATGTCATTTAAAAATCACCCGATTCCAATAATAGTGAATGATCCGAATTTGTAACAAGTTTGTAAATTAACCAAACTTAGTGTCAATTTTTACGGGTGAAACTAGGGTCTAGGTGAAAAATGTGCTTTAGTGTTTAAAAACTAGGGTCTGTCCGTTTAATAAATCAATGTGGTCTAGTGGTGTAATTAAACAAAATATTACTTCTTTGTTCTTAATTAGGGCTGTTCCAGAAATCTGAACGGATGTACAGCATAAACTAACAATTACAGTACCTACCCTCCCCCATATGATGCCATGCTACTTAATTAGGGCTGTTCCAGAAATCTGAACTGGTGTACAGCATAAACTAACAATTACAGTACCTACCCTCCCCCATATGATGCCATGCTACTTAATTAGGGCTGTTCCAGAAATCTGAACGGGTGTACAGCATAAACTAACAATTACAGTACCTACCCTCCCCCATATGATGCCATGCTACTTAATTAGGGCTGTTCCAGAAATCTGAACTGGTGTACAGCATAAACTAAAATTACGGTACCTACCCTCCCCCATATGATGCCATGCTACTTAATTAGGGCTGTTCCAGAAATCTGAACGTGTGTACAGCATAAACTAACAATTACAGTACCTACCCTCCCCCATATGATGCCATGCTACTTAATTAGGGCTGTTCCAGAAATCTGAACGGGTGTACAGCATAAACTAACAATTACGGTACCTACTCTCCCCCATATGATGCCATGCTACTTAATTAGGGCTGTTCCAGAAATCTGAACGGGTGTACAGCATAAACTAACAATTACAGTACCTACCCTCCCCCATATGATGCCATGCTACTTAATTAGGGCTGTTCCAGAAATCTGAACTGGTGTACAGCATAAACTAACAATTACGGTACCTACCCTCCCCCATATGATGCCATGCTACTTAATTAGGGCTGTTCCAGAAATCTGAACGGGTGTACAGCATAAACTAACAATTACGGTACCTACCCTCCCCCATATGATGCCATGCTACTTAATTAGGGCTGTTCCAGAAATCTGAACGGGTGTACAGCATAAACTAACAATTACGGTACCTACCCTCCCCCATATGATGCCATGCTACTTAATTAGGGCTGTTCCAGAAATCTGAACGGGTGTACAGCATAAACTAACAATTACGGTACCTACCCTCCCCCATATGATGCCATGCTACTTAATTAGGGCTGTTCCAGAAATCTGAACGGGTGTACAGCATAAACTAACAATTACGGTACCTACCCTCCCCCATATGATGCCATGCTACTTAATTAGGGCTGTTCACGAAATCTGAACGGGTGTACAGCATAAACTAACAATTACGGTACCTACCCTCCCCCATATGATGCCATGCTACTTGCACAAGTAACAGATGAAGCCAGACGATGACCACTTAAGACCATACACTGATACAGTGTGAAAACCAGCAGTCAACTACGAAAGGCTTGCACACAAAAATAGTAATTTTTAGTTCTTTCCAAAACACTTTTACCTATATCTTCTAAAATTATTTACAAAAGACATTTTTGTAGGAGGATAGCAATGTCACTTAGCTACTTATTAAGTTAAACCTAGCTGACTTTATTAATGGCACAAGTATCGTAACCCTCTCCCTTATGTTAACCATGCTACAGACAGAAGTGAGAGATGATAAATCAAGAGTGCAATAGTAATATAGCCAAGCTGTGAAATTAGCGGGATTCAGCGTTTCCATAAATCCCAAAATTTGTGTCAGAAGCATAAGATTATGAGATGGAATCCAAAATATCTAGATTCCAGCAGTATCATTAAACAAAATTAAATCCTCAATGCCCGATTATAGTGATAGCTGAATTTGTAAAAACTGGACTCACAACCTCCTACAAGCCACCTGCCTAGATGACTTCATCTTTGGTTTGTGCATCCCCATGCTACAGCCCATCCCCGTGTTTCCCCATGCTACAGCCCACCCCCATGTTTCCCCATGCTACAGCCCACCCAGTTTCCCCATGCTACAGCCTACCCCCATGTTATCCCATGCTACAGCCCACCCCCATGTTATCCCATGCTACAGCCCACCCTGTTTCCCCATGCTACAGCCCACCCCCACCTTTCCCCATGCTACAGCCCACCCCCATGTTATCCCATGCTACAGCCCACCCCCACCTTTCCCCATGCTACAGCCCACCCAGTTTCCCCATGCTAAAGCCCACCCCCATGTTATCCCATGCTACAGCCCACCCCCATGTTTCCCCATGCTACAGCCCACCCCCATGTTTCCCCATGCTACAGCCCACCCCCATGTTATCCCATGCTACAGCCCACCCCCATGTTTCCCCATGCTACAGCCCACCCCCATGTTTCCCCATGCTACAGCCCACCCCCATGTTATCCCATGCTACAGCCCACCCCCATGTTATCCATGCTAAAGCCCACCCCCATGTTTCCCCATACTACAGCCCACCCCCATGTTATCCCATGCTACAGCCCACCCCCATGTTATCCCATGCTACAGCCCACCCCCATGTTATCCCATGCTAAAGCCCACCCCCATGTTATCCCATGCTACAGCCCACCCCCATGTTTCCCCATGTACAGCCCACCCCGTTTCCCCATGCTACAGCCCACCCCCACCTTTCCCCATGCTACAGCCCACCCCATGTTTCCCATGCTAAAGCCCACCCCCATGTTTCCCCATGCTACAGCCCACCCCCATGTTATCCCATGCTACAGCCCACCCCCATGTTACAGCCCACCCCCATGTTTCCCCATGCTACAGCCCACCCCCATGTTATCCCATGCTACAGCCCACCCCCATGTTATCCCATGCTACAGCCCACACCCATGTTTCCCCATGCTACAGCCCACCCCCATGTTTCCCCATGCTAAAGCCCACCCCCATGTTATCCCATGCTACAGCCCACCCCCATGTTTCCCCATGCTACAGCCCACCCCCATGTTATCCCATGCTAAAGCCCACCCCCATGTTATCCCATGCTACAGCCCACCCCCATGTTTCCCCATGCTACAGCCCACCCCCCTGTTTCCCCATGCTACAGCCCACCCCCATGTTATCCCATGCTACAGCCCACCCCCATGTTATCCCATGCTACAGCCCACCCCCATGTTTCCCCATGCTACAGCCCACCCCCATGTTATCCCATGCTACAGCCCACCCCCATGTTTCCCCATGCTACAGCCCACCCTGTTTCCCCATGCTAAAGCCCACCCCCATGTTTCCCATGCTACAGCCCACCCCCATGTTATCCCATGCTACAGCCCACCCCCATGTTATCCCATGCTACAGCCCACCCCCATGTTTCCCCATGCTACAGCCCACCCCCATGTTATCCCATGCTACAGCCCACCCCCATGTTTCCCCATGCTACAGCCCACCCCCATGTTATCCCATGCTAAAGCCCACCCCCATGTTATCCCATGCTACAGCCCACCCCCATGTTATCCCATGCTACAGCCCACCCCCATGTTTCCCCATGCTACAGCCCACCCCCATGTTTCCCCATGCTACTTACAGAAGTGAAAAGATCACAAAGCAAGAGGGCAACCATGCTCCAAGCAAGGCAACAGTACCGTAGTGAATAATTACCTAAGCTTGTATGAGCCAAGGTCGCAGTCATGCTGGAGACCTTGTCTGGCTCACCTGATGCCGCTGTGGTGGGCGTCACCCGGCCGCTGCTCACGGGAGACGAGTTCTGTTTACGTTTCAAGGCATCTTTGTAACACTTGGAACACATCCCATCAAACGTGGCATTTCCGTAGAAACCGCATCCGGCACGGCATAGAGTGGTGGGTGGCAGATTCTGATTGCCGTTCTGTTCCATTTATCCTATTAGTGAACTCTGGACCGCCTGTAACAGTAAAGACAAGTGCTTCGTTAAAGGAGAGCATCTTGTGCTTAAAGAACAATTTTAACATTCTCTCCAAGTACTGCAGGTGAGATATTTAGCCCGCTGTCAGGCAAGCTAACACTTATTAATTTACAACTAATATTAATAGACAAACAATATACAAGCTAATATTTTACCAGTATAATTTCAGTTTTGACCATTATATTGACAGAAACATGTGAATAAAACATAATGTGCTACACTTATTAAACATTTAGCATTAGAGCTGGGTGGTATTGAAATTTGAGGTTCGATATCAATATCAGTATTTTTGTGTGATTTACCTCGGTATCGGTACGGTATTCGGTATTGACACAATACCAATGTCGATATCGAGTGGTATATAATATGTCGTTCGGATGGTTTTAGTGTTTACATGAACGATTTTCTTCAGTAGATAGATACAAATAAAAAGGTTAATGGCCAACGATAATCAAACGAGAATCTATGATGAGCGATTTTTGTAGCTTTTCTCCATCAAATTTCATATAATAAATATGAAAATATACTATTTGTGTGCTGGCACTAGCTTGAAAGCTGCCAGGTGAAAATACTTGTAAATGAAGTTTGTTTGTCCTAACGCGATCAATCCATGGACATTGATCAGTGTAAAATTTAGTTTTGACCTCTTTTGGGGAAGATGTTTTGTTTTTAAATAATTAACCAATTTCAATTTAGGCTTAACCTAGTGTAAGTTTAAAAACCTATTACCCTTTTACTATTGTCACACGCTGTAAAACTGACGATTAGTGCCTGTACAGTACTGAACACTGGCAAATGTGGAGTGTCTTATTTATCAGGTTTACTGCTCAAGTCAGTTGCACCTGCCCAGGTTTTTGACAGGAGTAAGCTACATCCGTTTGTTGCTAATGCTCGTCTTGAAAGACTGATTTTTACCATACACATTGAACGGAATGACGACTTCAGGAACCAGTCAAAATAGTTTGCCTAATGTCTAGCAAAACATGACTGGCTGAACATAGCAATGTTACTTAGCCGTGGCATGCAAGATGTAAACGAATTCCAATCATGTACACAACTCAAATAACTTTATAATAACAAAGCCAGAAGTAAAGATACAGTACCAACTAATGTGTACAGTGCTCTACAAAACGAGTAAAATACTTGCCATGGTGACTAAAAAAAAATCCCTGGCATCTAAAAAATAAAACACATTTGCCAGTAGGCGACTGTCCAATAATTTTACTTTAATCTGTAAACAAAACTGGACATCGGAAAACAGTGGACCAGCAGCAATTTATCTTCTATAAAACTTGTTTTCTATCTGTAGTTTGTTTGAAAAAAAAAAGTTTGAGACAAGTTATATCGGACTATGAATAACAATTTTCCAGTATTCAAGAGTAAACCTGTTAAGGGAGGTAATACTTTGTTATGATGTCATCTCCCTTAACTTGAATTTCAAGCGTTTGGAAATAATTTGGCCCTAGTTCAATTTTGGACCATGTTGGTCCTGTCCTATTTAGAGCCCGGTTCTATGTATGTATTGAAATGAGATTTTTAAGTCACTGTGTGTCTTTACTTGTCTGTTTGAAACTCAAACATTAATTACTTTAAATGTTTGACTTATATACATGTGTTATGCTGCGCTCCAATTGTCTCGTGCTTATCATGATAACGGTATCTCCACGATAACTACTTCTCCAGTTGTGAAAGTTGTTTTAATCAAGTCGGAAGTCATGTTCACCAGTGGAGGATGAAAACATGTTTCTATTTTTATGACTCGACTTTTAGACGGCTTTAAAGATACAACTATTTACAAAACAGTATTTATGGATTTACATGGCAGTATGTGACAAATATAAATATTATTTAAATCAAAAGTAAGGTAGCCGATTGGTGACTACTAGCAACACACTGACGCCTGGTAGATATTATCACAATGCTTTTATTTAACTTTTAATGAGTACTGCAATTTAAATGGATATCTTAGCAGTCCATTAAAATATTAATTTGCTTAATTTTGTTTAATAAAATTACTGGGTATGGAATTTGCCAGCGATAGTTAATAGAAAGCCTCAAAGAATGCCTTCATGGTCGGAGGACATTCACATGGTGGACACACTGTGATCACACAACTGACAAAAGTACTCTTTAATAATTAAGGAACAAACTCTTTATACTATAGGTGTTTAAATGTTTTAATTAAACCAGTGACTCTTCATGGATTAATGATATCCACAGCTGTCTGTGATCCATCAGGGGATGATCAGGTCATACCATTAATACATGAAGACAGAAACAGTAAAACGTATTTCAAATTTCTTTATTCACTCTATTTAAAAATCTAATGTATATCATGCAGTATACAAGTACAGTCAGACCTCGTTACAACGACCGTCGTTACTATGACATTTACACCATCCGACCACAAATTGTCGGGAACAAACGTACATCAGTGTTATTCTGTTCATTACACCGGAATTCACACCTTCCAACACCGACAGAGCAAATTAGGAACAAACGTGCATCTGATGTCTGAAAACACCTTTTCACAACGACATTACATAATCACAGATACCGTAGCATGTTGGTAATACACACACAGCCTTTTGCAAATAAGCCTTTAGTCGACCAATTAAAGGATTAACTTCGACAATAAAATCTTCTCTTTTCCATGATATTTTGTAAACGAAACAGGTACCAATCATAGGTGTCTTAATTGGACTGACCAGGAATGCGCCTTGTTTAATATATTTAATGTTTCTTAAAAAGATATTTAATATAGTATGTGTATTTGTTGTTTTTGATAATAACTGCAATTTTTTTAATTATTCAGTCATCAGTTAATATTAATTAGTATTTTTTGTTACGTTATTTTGGCAATGGAGATAACTCATGACAATTCGATACACCGGTAATTTCGATACGACAAAGTGACCCAGGGACGAACATGGTCATTGTAACGAGGTCTGACTGTATATATACCATATTAGCTGGCTACTAAATATAAATGGCTGGCAACTAAAATATTATACTTTACTGGCCAGGGAAGAGTAAATTTGAACTAGCTTTGTAGAGCACTGGTGTACTTCAATGACTTCAAAATGAGTTTCCATTTAACTTTGGTTGCTTAATTAACATTTGTCAAAAACGCAACACAAGCTTTGCAATAAATGACTACCTGTGGGTCTGTGCAGTTTCAGAGGTACCGTTTACATTAAAAAAACACAATGAACTAGATAATTCGTCCCAGTTTTGAAGGGTAGGCCTAAACATTCATGTTAAAGGATGTGTTGGTCGTTTCTTCGGGTCTATTAACAGACATGGGAAACTCTTTTCCCGGAAAAACGTGAAGGAGTTCGAGTATAAGCATGTGCATAATATGGTAAAAATACAACAACAACAAACAAAAAACAAATACACATTTTAAAACGTACTGCTTCACACTGCTTCAGAAATGGGTCCTTCACCGAATGCAATTTGTTTTTTTAATTTCCAATTTGTTTTTTTAATTTCCAATTTGTTTTTTTAATTTCCGTGGGTGATAAATTTATTATAAGTTCAATATAAAGAGGATATTTCATGTTTTTGGTCAAATGTGATCTATATCTCATCGAGTGAAGTTTGCAATCTTATCATAATTGCAAACGTCACAAAATTTTCTATTTATTATATAACTTTTGGCAATTTACCTTTACATTTGTATTTTTAAAATGCCACCAGCAAAATAGTTCCGGCTTTCTGACAGTGAAGATAACACTTTATAGTTAAATTTTCACTCTAAAATGTGTTATCATCACTGAGTGACCTATAACTATTTTTATTTCAGATATTTTTAGATATTTCATTAAATGTTAAATAATAAAATAATTTATGTGACTACTGCAGGTGAGATACCTCGCCAGTCGACATATTGTACACTGTATACAGTGCATTCCACAATTAATATTTCCTGCCATTTTGCACACGACATTCACCAGAAATGTTTTTTCTCAACAGGAAACAGTTTAGTTTACAGCATGCTAGCTTTTGTTTGTTGTTTTTCAGCGGAAAATAGCTTGGATTTCTAGTTCAAAAAGTGGTTTTCGGCAAGTATTCTCACTTGACAACAATGGCTGCAAGTCGCAATCATTTTCAGGAACTGATAGCTGATTGTGATAGCTAATTTGATAATAAATTTGATCGTTTTACTAACAACGAAAATCACCAAATATTGCAATATGAATTGTAGTTCGGTTTTTTTTTTTAATTCTGGTCAGAAAACCACTGTTATCAGGAATAATGGACATAAATACCAGACAGCTGGCCACAAATGCCCTAAGTAAATGCGACTTTTCCAAATTTTTCCTAATTTTAAACACCATTAACTGATCTAAAATATTTTACGTATTTATAAAACATTTAAAGGTCCACAATCATGGCACAAATACATGAAGATTACATTATTAACCATAGAAAACAAAAATATCCCAATTATTAATAAAAAACACTGATCCAGTAGATTTGACCCGTATCTGACCTGTGACGTAGCATCAGGTGAATTCCACACATTCATTAGTAGGTTAGCATGGTGACGGCATGTAATGATTCTTCAGAAAATAGCTCATTCTTATCGGATGTTAGTTTGGACATTTCGGACTTGTCACATTTGTCTATTTATCCTAATGCTACCTCGATTGGTGAGGAAGAAGGAGAAAATCTGTTTGGGGTACTTCCCCATCAGTTTGAACTGTAGTACACCGACGATGATCCGTCAAGCCAAATGCGGTCAGCCTACTTGCAGTACGGAGCCCGGACATCGCCCGGTAACAAAAACAAAGCCCGAATGTTAATGCTGAGGTGTACATTGTTTATATTTGGCACAAAGATACACCTCAACATGATGCATTTATACATGTTAAAAAAATAAATGTAGGAAAAATATTTTTTAGAAAAAATACTAATTAATATCAACTGATGACTGGATAGCATTTAAATAATTAATGTATTGCAATTATTATTAAAAACAACAAATACACGTACATACATTAAATATGAAAATAGAAGATTTTATTTTTCGAAGTTAATCCCTTAACTGGTTAACTAAAGGCTTATTTGCAAAAGCAATACATGTCTACAGATTTCTCAGACATTGGTAGCTCGGACAACATGTGACACAGTCGGCTCACTACGAGATCAAGGAATCTAAGTGGTTGTGTGTGTACTGCCAATATGCTACGGTATCTGTGATTATGTAATGTCATTGTAAAGAGGTGTTTTCAGTCATCGGATGCATGTTTGTTCCCAATTTGCTCTGTCGGTGTCGGAAGGTGTTCCCGACAATTTGTGGTCGAATGGTGTAAATGTCGCAGTAACTAGGTCTGACTGTATATGTTAAAACAATAAATGTAGGAAAAATATTTTTTACTAAAAATCGCATTAACATTCGGTAGGCCTAGCTGTTTTTGTTTTCAAGCAATGTTTGGGATATCATTATGTACGGCCTGAACGCGAAAAATTTGATTTTATTTCTAAAAATATTTTTCCTACATTTATTTTTTTAACATATATACTCTTCAAAAAAAGAAACGCAAAAGGGTACAAATGGGTTATAACTCCGATTTTATATTTCCTACCGGTTCATGCTTTGTGAATATAAGGTCATTGCATGTCCCAAACACATTCCCACGGTTACATTCGATAAAACGCAGCTACTGTACAATAAAGTTCCAAAATGTGAATATTCGCAAAAACGCAGCCACGTGCAAACCATGTCACCACTGCACGTGCGTTGTCTGCACGTGCAACATGAACACCGATAGTATAAAAGTGCAGGGTGTTCGCTTGCCTGGCCTCTGTATCTGGCCGACAGTTGACAATCCAGGACATGCCACGTCTCAGTGAACCGCAGAGAAACAATGCCATCGGCCGACTAGACGCAGGCGAATCCAGAACGGCCGTTGCCAGGGCATTCCATGTGTCCCCAAGCACCATCTCCAGACTGTGGGACCGTTACCAGCAACATGGATCAACACGTGACCTCCCTAGATCCGGTCGACCACGGGTCACTACCCCCGGGCAGGACCGCTACATCGGGGTACGCCACCTTCGGGAACGATTGACTACTGCCACCTCCACAGCCGCAGCAATACCAGGTTTGCGCAGGATATCCGACCAGACCGTACGGAACCGCCTACGTGAGGTAGGAATTCGTGCCAGACGTCCAGTTCGAGGTGTCATCTTAACACCACAAACACCGTCGACTCCGACTGCAGTGGTGCCAGATTCATCGACAATGGCCTCAACTGCGATGGAGACAGGTGTGGTTCAGTGACGAGTCCCGATTTCTGCTCCGACGTCATGATGGAAGATGTCGCGTGTATAGGCGTCGTGGTGAACGTTATGCGGCAAACTGCGTGCAGGAAGTGGACAGAGTCGGCGGGGGTAGTGTCATGGTGTGGGCAGCCATCTCACACACTGGCAGAACTGACCTGGTCCACGTGCAGGGCAACCTGAATGCACAGGGCTACATTGACCAGATCCTCCGGCCACACATCGTTCCAGTTATGGCCAACGCTAACGCAGTGTTCCAACATGACAACGCCAGGCCTCACACAGCATGTCTCACAACGGCTTTCCTACAGAACAACAACATTAATGTCCTTCCTTGGCCATCGATATCACCGGATTTGAACCCAATTGAGCATCTATGGGACGAGTTGGACCGACGCCTCCGACAGCGACAACCCCAGACCCTGCCCGAGCTGGCAGCAGCCTTGCAGGCCGAGTGGGCCACCATCCCCCGGGACGTCATCCGTACTCTGGTTGCTTCAATGGGCAGGCGGTGCCAGGCAGTTGTCAACACACGCGGAGGCCACACCCGGTATTGACTCCAGATGACCTTGACCTTGGTGGTGTGTCCTATCACTTACTCACAATGGACTAGAGTGAATTGTGAACAATCCTGCAACATTTGGTAATTATCGGACTCACCATTCAATAATTAAATCAATTCTCCAAATGTTACGACAATGTGGTTTTGCGTTTCTTCTTTTGAAGAGTATATAAATGCATCATGTTGCAGTGTATCTTTGTGCCAAATATGAACAATGTACACCTCGGCATTAACATTCGGGCTGTTTTTGTCTCCAGGCGAAGTTCGGGCTCCGGGCTGCAAATGGGCTAAACGGGGGGGGGGGGGGGGGGGGGGGGGGGGGGGGGGGAGAGAGAGAGAGAGGGGTTCTTTAACAAAACTTTCGGTGCCATTCCCATCGACCATCTTAGATAATTGTTGTAATCCCCAGGTGTGAAGTGGTCACTGCAGATTGAATCCCATCTGACGGTCCTTTCCATTTCGGTTTAAGAACTACTACTGTGCAAACAATGTCGGTTTGTCTTTTGGAAAAATATGCAAACTTCTTTTGCCTTTAACTGCAGCTTTTGTACATCCATACAACAAACAATGGTTCACCATGTTTCCAAACATACAATTCAATTCAATAGAATAACATTTTCGAGTTTTAAAAATACATGTGTTCCATTTCCATGTAAAATGACCGAAAGGCTGCGAATGTTATGCCGGTTAGCACGTCACGGGGTCACGTGACTCGACTCTTGGAGTTTAGAGGCTTTTTGGCAAGCAATGGGAAAAACGCAACTTTTTATTGCGAATATATTAAAAACAGGTAAAAAAATAATTAAATTATTTTATTGATACTTCATATATACTGTAAAGGGTATAAGTAGATACCAAACAATAGTGAATTACGTTTTTGATAAATGTAGACCTATAAGTGAATATATGTCAGTAAAATGTATAAACTTGTACCCACTCAACGTGGTTAAGGTTAAGCAATAATGTGTAATATATAGTGTTGAATATGAATAACAGTCCAAAAGCCTTATTTGAGCATTCCTTCAAAATCGTGTAGCGATTTCTAAGTTACGTTGAGAATCGCGGCACGATACTTAATATTTAAGATGATCCCTGAGGTCCCTATTAAAATTACTTTTTCAAGAGACAAATATATGCACGAACATCAATCATCTATTTAGCCAAAAGTTTCCATTCTAAAAAAGAAAACAGTGGTCTCTTCTTTAATATAACATGTATACAGGGCTAGAAATGAAAAAAAAAATCTACATGCACCAGGTGCATGCTGAAAAAAAAGTTAATGCACCATTAAAATTCTGCATGCACCAAAAATAAGGTAAATCTTGTTAACAATGAGGAAAATACTATTTTAATTACCTTGATTACAGTGTTGATTATCATTTTCTTTTTAATTTAATTTAACTTTTTTAACTCGACAAGATCTGTTGGTATAATATAAATTAGCCTACGGAATTCGATGAGAAGTTGCGATTGAAATAATCACTGGCTGACTTCAAGTCAACTATGCGAGTAACGCACCTGCACATTCACAATCATCTGATCAAGTGCCCATATCTGAGGTCGAAAATGTTCCAGGCAGTTACAGTACTTTGTATTGATCACAGATCTGGCGGAGTTCAATTTGTCAGTGACGACAACAACTGTGTTATGCGCGTGGATACTCCAAAGTCGGTTTCGATCACCTTCCCTAATACCGTTCACGGACATAACCAAGTAATTGCTGGCAATTTTCGCAAATATATTTCACGGAAATGACCGAAAGGACGCCATTGTTGTAAGTAGGATTATGGGATACAAAATGGATGCGCCCATAAGATAAAAGTTATCGTTTTCATGTGGCGAACAGATTACGAAATGCATACGCAAAATTCAACAACTTGAGTCTGAATCTGGTAGACAACAGGATACTAGTATACACAATACACAGTACTTGAAAAATATTAGCATGCATCGCGTGCACCCAGTTTTAAAAGTTACATGCACATGCAAAAATCAGCATGCACTGGTGCATGTACTAACACTGCATTTCGAGCCCTGGTATAACTGTTTTAATTGGATGTATGTAAGCAGAAGTCGTACTGTCTATCGGAATATTCTGATCACTCCGACACTTCGACCTATTTCAATTTGTAATCAGAACAGGCAGGCTTTTGTAGCAATCTGGCAAATTAATTGTAACCACTGTCAAAATAAAACGATACTGCTGTTTATTTACTTGTTTACGTACTAGTAACTTCCCGTTATATTTAATTACTGGTTTTATTTTCAAAATGTTTGTGTTGTCAGGGGGGCGGAAATTAGGATTTGCCAAATTTGTCCTGACGTATATTATTATCAGTTTGGTGACATTTACATTTTAACAATTAAGTTATGCTAATTTCTGAGGAGAGCAATGACTCTCGCTAAAAAAATTCAGGAGCTTTTTTCAGCTCCCCACGATTTTACAAACGGCAGTCATTGAGATAGATACATTTTCTCAGGAGGCCATATTTGTTTTGACCTACTACTTTAAAAAAAATTAACATATGGCCACATTTGACTTCCTATTTAGAACCCTGAATATGGTTTAGGCCTAATTAAAATTTTATAAACATGTAGGCCCCTACCTGGTTCTTCCAATGTGTTAGTGTTTTCCCTAGCTTGTTTTAGCGTGGTGCAGCACCATGCCTCAATAGTCTAGCACCATCTTGCCTTAATCAGCGCCATGCTGTCCTGAGATTAAACAATCCTTTTTCAGTAATTAATTCTAAAATTGCCTTTAAATAAAACACACCAAAAGGTATTATTAATTAATAAAATATGGCTTTTATATCTTTTGCCATTCATTTATTAAAGCAAGCACATAAATTACATTAATATTTATTTGAATTAATTTTTGTGTTTTTTTAATGAAAAACAAGTGCCCCGCAAATGGTGAAAATGCCCCAAAAGTGTTTGGTTTACCATGCCTTGCCAAATTTCTAGTGAAATCACTATGTGTTTAATACTTATTATGGCATGAGCTCGACCCGTACCCCCTTTCAATGGTTAGGGTTAGTCTTAAAGCCGTTGATATAAAGGGGGTAGGTAACAGGTTGTTTCGCCCGTATAACTAGTTCACCAGTCGTTTTGAGCAGGGTCGATTCGTACCTCCAACCGAGTCGTTTCGCCCCAATTTTTATTTTGTTAATAAAGTACACTTATTCATTGATTTGTCCTATATCCATTGATTTTTACATGTCAAACATTGCGATCTATTTTGTGTAGTTATATTTACAGATAAAAATAATATTATAAGTTTGTTTATTTCCAATGTCATTTACTCAAGCAGTGTTCGAGATTAAAATTTTTGACCAGAATCCCAGTTGGATACTAACATTTCAAAATCTGGTATCCCACCTGAGAATTTAGTATTATATGGTATCGCGGTGGGATACTGGGTTCTTGAAGTCTGGTATCCAAAAAAATTCTGGTATCCTCAGGATATCGGGATACTGTTAATCTCGAACACTGTCAAGCCACATACTCGAAATACATACAGGCCTTAGATAATATACAAACAATGTATTCACATTAATAATTAATTTATGAACAGTCACACTGCATACTACTGATGTGCTGTGGTTTCTTATTAAATATGTACTACATACCCAGCTGAGATTCAAAAGCCGAGTATGGTATGTTGATTTCGACTAGCTTCAGCTGACAGAAAGTAAACAGCTGGTAAGGTATTAATATCCAAAGACAGAAAATTACCTAATATTTGGTAATGAACATTGAATAAATAGATGGAAAAAAAATACTTCAAAACTATAATAAATATATTTATTTTGGGGGCGAAACGACTCGGTACGAATGAGATTTAGGGCGAACCAACTCTGGATGAACAGGACTAAGGGCGAAACAATGCAGTGTTCTAAATGGTTTTGGGGCGAAACGACCCAGATTCGAGGGGGTACGGGTCGAACTCTTGCCATTATTATTAGGCCCCCCTATTACTTATTATGTAGGTTAATTTTTTTTCTGTAAATCAAACTGATTTCTGAATGGATCTGTACCTGAATTTCAAATAAATTCAACTAAACGGAAAGAGTTCCTTATTTTCCCCACTATTGGGGTATTGAATTAGCCTGGATACTGGTTTACGAAATATAAAAATTATGTTGGTTTTATAGAACAAATTATTTTAAAAGATATTGTATATAACTATAACTAACCCTAATCTTAATCTTAAACTAATTCAAACAAATATTTCTTTAAAATCGTTATGGGGAAAATGAGGAACTCATGCCCGTTTGTACCGTTACTTTTTAATATCATGACTAGGCATGGTGCGTCATTTTATCGAATTACAACAACAAGCTTGTTTGTGCAAATGTGGGTTGGTCACTAATCAACTGGCCAAGACGCCAATAAAATGACACGTTAAATCAAGATAGATCAACCTATCCGTTTGTTTTCTATATTCGTTAAGAAAATATAATAAAATAAATTGACAATTACACCGAATAAAGTAAATACTTTACCTAAAATTATCAGGAAAATCTGGCTTGTTTTGCTTTATCACGAACAAGATGGCGTCCGTGTTATGATCCCTTCGGTTTCAGTTTTTCCTCCGACGAATTACCCCGTGAAATATACAACTTAAAGTCATTGTATTTCGCAGTTTGATAGATAAAAGATAGGTCTTTCATAAAATCTGAGTTTTTACCTACTGCGGGTGCTTAATAGCCGACAGCTTTGGCTTTTTTCTTGCTTACGTGTGATCCAGCCTCAAAGTCACAGTGTCAGGATTCCTGATTATTCGAGTCACGTGATAGAATCATTGCTGTCCATTGGATGTTGAACAATATGACCCAACATTGACCTCCAGGTAACGTCACTGCTTAGATGTGATGACTGTGTGTGCGATCCCGTTACTAAATCGATCAACAACAAACACAAAGAAATGATGTAAACCCCGACATCCAAAAATAAATATATGATCATCGCATCCTGTAAGAAACTCCCAGAAAATTCCCGATTGTTCCAAAGGTGAGAATACTTGCTAAAAATAACAAAGATACAATTATTAACAACTATTTATGATTTTATCTTGAAAGTGTTTATTTCATGAATGATACTATTACTAATGTACATGTGACCTACAAATATATATTATATAGGTGCCCCCAGCGTAGGTAGGGCATCGATAAAAACAATATACTAGTAAGCAACAATTGAAATAATAATAATAATAATAATAATAATAATAATAATAATAATAATAATAATAATAATAATAATAATAATAATAAATAAATAAATAATAATAATAGTAATTAATAATAATAATAATTATAATAACAATAAAATAAATAAGTAAATAAATAAGTGATATTACCGTAAGAAACCGACTGCGTGTGATATCTGTAGGATATCATTAATGTGGGTATGACGATTAATTTAAATTAACGAATAAATAAAGAAGAAAGAAAGAAAATAAATAAATAAGCAAATACATAAATTAATTAATTAATTAATTAAAAAACAAATAAATAAGCAAACAACTACACAAATAAATCAATATGTAAATAAAAAGTAGCGGATACGGGGTGGGCGTGTTCGAGGTGTTCGAACCCTGTTTCAGACAAGATGCCCTTTAAACAAACAAAAATCAATTCCTTTTTCTTCGGCAAACTCAAATCCTGGATAAACCCTTGATAGATAAATAAATAAAATATATATACTTCCCCCTAACATCCACCACAAAAAAAAAAATAATAATAAAAAAAAAAAAAAAAATCAGAAGGGAAAAATATATATATACTACTCAAAAGAATTTAAGGGTCAGACGATATTTTCGACATTATTTTCTGAATGTCAATTATATTAGCTAGACCATAATGTCACGCATGGTATTGTTCCATTTTGACGATAGTGGGTCTAAGCAACCCATAAATTAATTAAAATCCACTGTCATTGACACTGTCGACTAGTTCTAATGGCGAAAACATGCTTACATTTGCACGTAAATTAGGGAGAAAGCGAAAGGTCTGCTAAGTGCCCATAACTTGCTTTTTCACAAAGCGCTTCATTTGCACGCTTTGCATGTGTATTCCATGTTCCCAATGCTGAATTTCCGTATAATCGGAGCTTGCGTTCATGTACGGTGCACACTCCAAATTCGACAATGGTACGACGTCAACTGACTATCGAAGATCGAGGAAGGGCTATTGCTTGGCTTCGGGATCGCAAATCGCAAAGAAATGTTGCTCTGAGACTTGTCTTTCAGTCAGAGTGTCGTTTGCCGACTGTGGCAACGGTACCAAGCAACGAATTTTGTTCGAAATCGTCCACGTTCGGGAAGACCCCGAAGCACTACAAATAGAGAGGACCGCTACATCACCAATATGGCTCTACGTCAACGCACAACCACTGCACGCCGATTACGTGACAATCTGCGGACTGCGACTGGAACTCGAGTGTCTGATCAAACCATACGCAATCGTCTGAGAGCCAATAATCTACGCTGCCGTCGCCAGGCTGTTCGACCACCACTCCTACCACGTCACAGAACGGCCAGACGTCACTGGTGCACACTTCATCTGCGGTGGCAACGTGTTCAGTGGGGTCGAGTGATGTTCACTGATGAGTCCAGGTTTAGTCTCCAGTTCAACGACGGTCAGGTTCGTGTCTACAGACGTCCTGGGGAGCGCTTCGCTGACGTTAACGTTAGACAACGTCACCGGTTCAGTGGTGGCAGCGTCATGGTGTGGGGCGGCATCTCTATCCACCACAGGACCCCCCTCTATGTGGTGGATGGCAATCTGAATGGAATCCGCTATCTGAATGAGATTATCCGGCCGTTGGTTCTCCCAGGCCTTCAGCAGACTGGCGGCGGGGCAGTTCTGCAGGATGACAGTGCCAGACCCCACCGCGCCAGGGTGGTAACGGACTTTCTCAGACAACAAGGTATCGCCAGGATGGATTGGCCAGCATATTCGCCTGACTTGGCCCCAATAGAGTCGCCTGGGACGAATTAGGCAGGAGAGTTCGGGATAACCATGCCCCTCCGGCCAACCTTCATGATCTGGGTCAACTTCTTATGGCAGAGTGGCAGGCCATTCCCCAAGAGTTCTTCAGACGTCTGATCAACAGCATGAGGCAACGATGTGTCGAGTGTATTCGCGCCAGGGGTGGATTCACACACTATTAAACGAATGTTCTAATGTGTAAAATTCATGTTTGACAACCTTCAACTTTGACAGCATGTCATGTGACTTTCTTGTATACAGTGACGTTTATTTGTTGTTGTTTTTTTGTAAATATGGAACAATAAATTAAATTTTTGGTGTAGTTTACACTCTGAAACTTATTTGGTTATACATTTTTGACCCTTAAATTCTTTTGAGTAGTATATATATATATATATATATATATATATATATTATATTTGCCAAAATTGTAAGGTATATTAGCTGTGGGGAATGGTTATATGATAATAGTGAATTGATTGGGCAAACATTACAATCGGTAGTTCAGTATTACAGTAGGTTTTATGACCACCAAAGATCTTGAAGGACGATTGAGATCAGAAGTGAAATTTGAAAGTTGACGGGTTTTTATAACAGTAAATCGCAAATTCAAACAATAAAAATTACTAAAAAACCCCCCAATAACAACTGTATGATCAACAATGAAAATGATTAACAGAAATAATGTTCCACAGTGATTAATGGACCTTCCTGGAAATTGTCAAGATCGAGAATGACACCCCACGCACGTGTACCGGGCAACTGCATGATGCATGTGCAAACTATGGACTGTGTTTCGGTGTGTTGATAAACAGACCTGAACGTTCTTTACTAGGATGTCTGTGGTCAAAACATATGTTCGGTCTAATAGTTGATAATAACATTAATATTTCAGGTTTGACGAGACCACAGCACATTTTAAAACTACGGTTATATTTATTAACTATGGTTATTTCGCATTCGGACAAGGAACACAAATAATCAAGAACCCACTTCCAAGTTCAACTTGGAAGGGATTTTGGTTTAGTCAATATCTATATAGTATATAATATCTCCTTGAAAATATTTAAAATATGGTTATTCTTAGGTATATTTTATTAACCAAAGACTAAATGTTGTAGCCACTTTGTATTTTAAAAAAACCCACCCAATTGTCTAATTTGGCGACGTACATGGTGAGCACTGTCGCTGGAGACACTATAGTATGGCGAAAACCTAATGTAGCGGTTTCCTCTGATGACTACGAGTCACATTTACCAAATGCTTGACATCCAATAGCCGATGATTAATAAATCAATGTGCTCTAGTGGTTTCGTTAAACAAACCAAACGTTAACTATTCTGCGATGAACATCCCTCCTTGAAGCATTCTGAGTCATCTCGGTGGACGTTAACTGATGATATATAAATGGCAGAGGTCGGACACATTATTATATTATTGTACTAAATATATCCATTTGTTAGGTCCTCTGCACAGTGGCAGGTCAGATCAGGTCAGGTCATAGGTTTTAACGTGCACATTCAGAACAAGCTGTTGTAGCGCACGCCTGTCATGAGCGCAGCTGTGGACTTTCACTTGCAACTAGTCAACGGACTGACCTATTCGTAAAGTGATCGGGGCGGGACATAGTCCATTTTTATTTTGCGTTCGCTTGGTTTAAGATCAAAGCCTGTTTGAGCGCCCATTAGGCTATTTCTCGCTCCAGCCAGTGCACCACGACTGGTATATCAAAGGCCGTGGTATCTGCTATCCTGTCTGTGGGATGGTGTATATAAAAGATCCCTTGCTACTAACTGAAAAAATTAGTGGCTTCCTTTCTAAGACAATATGTCAAAATTAAACAATGTTTGACATCCAATAGCTGGTGATTAAATCATTAATGAGCTCTAGAGGTGTCGTTAAACAAAACAAACTTTAACCTTAAATTTTATTGATAGAACGATCTCGTCCGGGTCGACCAAGGGTAACAACTTTTCGTGGTATCACTAGCCAGACAAAACAGATCACTGCACGAACTCTCCAAAATTATCCAACAAGAGTACACAATGATAAAATATCAAATTAGACGGTGAGGAACAAACGTCTTGCTGGTGGCCTGCACCCCAGAAAACTACCACAATGCAACCCGCTCCTACAGCATTTCTAACAGTGGGCCAGGAAGCATGTTCACTGGGGGTTAACTGTGTTCTTTATGATGTACATTGTTAGAGCATGCTGCTGAACATGGCCGTTTTAGTGGGGCCAGCATGATGGATCTGGCTGGACATTTGGGTGGGCAAAGAACTGACTTATCATCAGTAGGAGGTGTGCCGTGATTGGTATAAAATACACGGATAAAGTCATTATAGGCCCTACATACAGGCGCATGTCTAGCCCAAGAACAAGGAGCAGATTTCAGTTTCATGGATGATAACTCCTGACTGCACATCTCACCGGAGGACATTGCTGTACTCCAGGCAAACAGTATCACTCGCATAGACTGACCAGCACGTTCTCCAAGCAATCCCCCACCAACTCCCCCCCCCCCCCCCACCCTCACACACACACACCCATACCAAAAAAAAAAACAATTAACAACAAACAAACAAACAACAATAGCAACCAACAACAACAACCAACAACCCACTTTTAAATCTGTTTTAACAATGAATATGTATGAAAGCCCCACCCCACCCCCGAATAAGGGAACTGGCGTCAAACTCGAATGACGTCATTTTGGATGTCCTTACATCAAAATAAACTAGTGGATAACAGTTTTTAGTTGTTTTTTAAATTCTGAACGCTGGACAGCTTTCAATGTAAAATTGCTATTGAAATGTTTTTATTTGATGACTATAAATGCATACGTCAATTATGGAATGTCACCCTAGTACGTTTGCTTAAATGCCAATAAACCTAGTGCCGTGACCTCGATTAATTTACGTCTAATTTGCAAAGTTATCAAATTCTTAAAGTATGTGATCTGTAAAATATCACATAATTTGATTGCACTGAAAATGTAAGATATTATATGATAAATATAAATGTGTATATATGTATATTTCAGAGATTGGGCGATTACTTGACAAAAGTAATCGGTTACGATTACTTTAGATTGTCACGCTTACGATTACGATTACACGATAATTGAAAGTAATCGATTACGATTGCGACTACATTGTCTAGCAATCATGATTACAATCATGATTACAATTCCACAAATCTACACAAATAATGAAATGATGTTACCACTATGAAGATATGCACTTTATTTTACAACCATGCCGATTTCATTGATTGATTAATTTTGGATTATTTGTTAAAATATTTCAAACCTTTATAAACGTATAGGTATAACCATAGGTATAATTATTGTATCAATGTATAACATATATGTTATGTTATATTATTGAAATAAGCCTTAATTAGTAATTGCAAACTGTCTGATCACTATTACTTGGGTTTTTTTTATTGTTTGTAGAACGTATACCATTTAATACCATCCACAAATTTAAATTAAAAAAAATTTAATAAAAAAAAAAAATATATATATATGTATATATATATATTTTTTTTAAATCTATAAATGAAGAAATAAAGAACGAAAGAATAGAACAAACAAGTAAATAAATAATTAAATTGATATCTGCATACATATACATGTGCACAAGTTGCTCATTGCATTTAATTGTTGACATTCTAAAAATGACTATTATTAATGAATCGATTTGCAGTCATGCTTGCTTTGTGCCATATTATAAGGATCCAATTGTATCGGTGAAATTGTTTATTTTGGTATCATTAGAAGCGCCGCGTTTCGTAAAACATCTATTAAAATCAGCTTTCGGGAATTTTTATCAGACGTATTAATATTTTAAGCTATTTTAAAGGAAAATAAACCAAAGTTTATCGTGATAGACTACTTTCAACTGTGTGTTTGCTTAATTAGTTACGTTATTTGTGGTTGTGTCTGCGACAGGGTGCCCATGGAATCAAGCTTGATATACGACTGGCTGGCTGCCCGTCTGCAGTCGTAACCACTAACAAAAGAAAAGAAAGTTTGCCACGGTACCATTGGTGGACTTTCACACCTGTGACAAAACGAGATATTGTCAAGCATTTCTTAGTTGAATTCAGAGGAACGCAAGTGTTTTATTATAAAAACAAATATATATATATATATATATATATATATATATATATATATATATATATATATATATATATATTATTCTCTTTTTTTACGGCAATGAATTAGGACACACAACTGGGGCATGGTGCAGCGCCCTTTTATATATTGCTAGCTAGAACACTGTATTCATTCAAGTGGTTTTATAGTAAACGTAAACACGATAGATACCATTATGTGAATGTGTGTCTTCAGGGTCCATGTCATTTGTCCCCCCGGACACACCCCCCCCCCCCCGACATTTGCCCCTAGGACATTTGCCCCCCGAACATTTACCCCATAGGTCATCCCCCCCCCCCCCCACCGGACATTTACCCCTTTTAATGCAAAACAACAATAATACATATTCCATATTTGATAAAACAATAGTTTATTAAATACTGCATCATAGAACAACATTAACAATCAATATTTTATTATAGAACAAAGAGACAAAACATTATTTTCACTTGATCCTGATGCAGTGACCTATGCCCTTCAGGGTGGTTTGTAGACACTTCTCATTCTGTGTGTGGCTTTGGAGGCCATTACTATTAAGTAGATTAAATGATTTTCACTTGACAATACTGGTTGGAACGGTTAATTAACATCAATGGTACTAAAGAAAACATATTTGGTGTTATAAACAAAGCTCACTGGCAATGACATATGTCTGTGTGGTTTTGGAGGCCATCACTATTAAGTAGATTAAATGATTTTCACTTGACAATATTGGTTAGAACAGTTAGCATCAATGGTAATAATGTGTTTGTGTGTATATGTGGCAAAGGAAACCAAATATTCATGGCATTATGTATCTCAGCTGCAATAATTTTTAAACAATTGTTTTTAAAAGATTGAAAAATATTGAAGGTGGGGGGGGGGGGCAAATGACCGGATTCTCAATAAGCAAAGGGGCAAATGTCCGGGGGGGGGGGGGGGGGAGCCGTGTCTTCATCCCCTGGGTAACATTCATTTGATAATCCAGACGTTATGATATCCTGTTTCTCAAGGCAAATACTGTAAAACGGGTATTATTCGCGGCAGTAAATTTTCGCGATATTGAAAATGCAGGCAGTTCGTGGTTTTTAATTTTCGCGGTGTCATGGTTTAGTTCTACTATGAGAATAGTAGACAATGGGAGATCAGTTCTACTGACTGACCAGTACTGCTTCTAACTATAGGCTCTGTTACTGAAGTTGATGCTAAACACATCTAAGTTTAGTCAATAATTATGAGTAATCATGAAAGTAATCGCTGATTACGATTACATTAGCAATGTAATCGATTACGATATCGATTACATGATATTCTCAAACAATGTAATCGATTACGATTACGATTACACGACATTCTCAAACAATGTAATCGATTACGATTACGATTACACGACATTCTCAAACAATGTAATCGATTACGATTGCGATTACATGACATTCTCAAACAATGTAATCGATTACGATTGCGATTACATGACATTCTCAAACAGAGTAATCGATTACGTTGCGATTACATGACATTCTCAAACAATGTAATCGATTACGATTGCGATTACATGACATTCTCAAACAATGTAATCGATTACGATTGCGATTACATGACATTCTCAAACAATGTAATCGATTACGATTGCGATTACCCCATCTCTGTATATATGTATACATACACGTATGCATGCATACATACATACATACATACATACATACATACATACATACATACAGGTTCGAGTCCCAGCAACGGCATGGGACAATTTGTGAGGTCAGAAAGGATTTAATTATCCCCTGCGCCAGTGCGTTATTATCTATGTACATACAGTCAACCTCGACATACATACAATATATAGATATTCATACATCATTACATACATACATATATATATATGTAGACGTGTTCAGAGTAACGCTTCACGTCGAGGCCATTTTGTGCCCTAATTGTTTGATTGGTATCACGGTTCATCGAACAGGTACCGTAACTCTAGCTGTACTTGTTGTGCACTAATTGTTTGATTGGTATCACGGTTCAACTAACAGGTACCGGACTCTAGCTGTACTTGTTGTGCACTAATTGTTTGATTGGTATCACGGTTCATCGAACAGGTACCGGACTCTAGCTGTACTTGTTGTGCACTAATTGTTTGATTGGTATCACGGTTCATCGAACAGGTACCGGACTCTAGCTGTACTTGTTGTGCACTAATTGTTTGATTGGTATCACGGTTCAACTAACAGGTACCGGACTCTAGCTGTACTTGTTGTGCACTAATTGTTTGATTGGTATCACGGTTCATCGAACAGGTACCGGACTCTAGCTGTACTTGTTGTGCACTAATTGTTTGATTGGTATCACGGTTCAACGAACAGGTACCGTAACTCTAGCTGTACTTGTTGTGCACTAATTGTTTGATTGGTATCACGGTTCATCGAACAGGTACCGGACTCTAGCTGTACTTGTTGTGCACTAATTGTTTGATTGGTATCACGGTTCATCGAACAGGTACCGGACTCTAGCTGTACTTGTTGTGCACTAATTGTTTGATTGGTATCACGGTTCAACGAACAGGTACCGTAACTCTAGCTGTACTTGTTGTGCACTAATTGTTTGATTGGTATCACGGTTCATCGAACAGGTACCGGACTCTAGCTGTACTTGTTGTGCACTAATTGTTTGATTGGTATCACGGTTCATCGAACAGGTACCGGACTCTAGCTGTACTTGTTGTGCACTAATTGTTTGATTGGTATCACAATTCATCGAACAGGTACCGGACTCTAGCTGTACTTGTTGTGCACTAATTGTTTGATTGGTATCACGGTTCATCGAACAGGTACCGGACTCTAGCTGTACTTGTTGTGCACTAATTATTTGATTGGTATCACGGTTCATCGAACAGGTACCGGACTCTAGCTGTACTTGTTGTGCACTAATTATTTGATTGGTATCACGGTTCATCGAACAGGTACCGGACTCTAGCTGTACTTGTTTTGCACTAATTATTTGATTGGTATCACGGTTCATCGAACAGGTACCGGACTCTAGCTGTACTTGTTGTGCACTAATTATTTGATTGGTATCACGGTTCATCGAACAGATACCGGACTCTAGCTGTACTTGTTGTGCACTAATTATTTGATTGGTATCACGGTTCATCGAACAGGTACCGTAACTCTAGCTGTACTTGAAAGACCATTACCGATAGCCGCTTAACACACAACATGACAAGTATGGTAAAGAAAGGATTGCATGGCTATTGTTGTGATTCTCCAATTCATCTTTAGCTCGTTCCGCCTAAATAATTATAATCCGAAGTTTGTAATAACCAACTGCATAAGCTGCAATTGTTGGTCCTTTTCGGTAGTTTTCCATTTGATATTTGATGGATCACCAGTTCGAGGGAAATATAGCTAATAACACAGACGGGACCGATAATTTAGTTCGAGCGAAGGCTTATAGTCGACCCTGGACGTGTTCGACCCAACATCAGTTAATATAAGGGTTTACCGGACATGTATATATATATATATATATATATATATATATATATATATATATATAGAGAGAGAGAGAGAGAGAGAGAGAGAGAGAGAGAGAGAGAGAGAGAGAGAGAGAGAGACACACACACACACACACACACACACACACACAGATATATATATATATATATATATATATATATATATATATATATATATATATATATATATATATCACAGCCTAGCACCGTTGAGTCCATATATCGCTTGTGTCGATATGCCTGGCCGATCCCGGCCAAAACGTGTATTAACTGTCATGTTTTTATCTCGTTTGAGTCGATACGTTTGAGTCGATATTACGTTTGTGTCGATATATTTTTGGTCCCAACGTAGACTTTTATATTGAAAAATGTCTCTATGTGTCGATAATAATATTATGTTTTAGAATAAATAAAATATTTAAAAAGATAAATATGAATTGCGCGATCTGAAATCAATGCCGTACAGGTATTGTGAGCATGTAAACCAACCATCAAAAGAAATGCTCACATTTGACTGTAAACGCATGATGCACATATAGTTACTGTAGCAGTTCACGTGTCATGTTTCCATTAGAAGCATGTTTTTTTTTTTATATGCACCATCCCACAGATAGGGTAGTACATACCACGGCGTTTGATATACCAGTTTTGGCGTTCTAATGGGACGTATCACTTGATATGTACCAAAATATTTTTAACCATAATTATGGGTAATAAATATACCGACGTCAACGATTGGCGCACGACAACCTTATAGGAATATCATCTAAACGAGTTGAGTGATATACAGTGGCGGATCCAGAAAATCCATTTGGGAGGAGGTACAGTGACAAGAGGTGGAATGCCAAGGGAACTAGTGGAGGTTTGGAAGGAGATCGTAAAAAACGAAAGAAAATTAATATATAATAAAATTATAACCATCGCAAAATTTAGGGGTGGGGGCGGGCCCCTTGCCCCCCCCCCCCCCTTAGATCCGCCTCTAATATAAACTAAGATCGATTATGTGTAATAAATAGGATATTAAACTCGCTACCGTTTCGTATCATGTTTATGTCCTTTACGAAATAATTTTCATTATCACTAGCTAAATCTCTTGACAATTGAAAATTATTTCACTCTGGACATAATCTTGATACGAAATGGAAGCTCGTTAAATATCCTATAAATATATTATTAGTTTACTGTAATTAAAAATATGCCAGATGGTATGGGTTGAAACTTAATAATATATTTGTAAATGTAGTACACATGGGAAATAACACTTGATTGACATACTGATAACCTACTAACAGTTGTGTCCCCTTAAAAATATTATTATATACTCTTCAAAAAAAGAAACGCAAAAGGGTACAAATGGGTTATAACTCCGATTTTATGTTTCCTACCGGTTCATGCTTTGTGAATATAAGGTCATTGCATGTCCCAAACACATTCCCACGGTTACATTCGATAAAACGCAGTTACTGTACAATAAAGTTCCAAAATGTGAATATTCGCAAAAACGCAGCCACGTGCAAACCATGTCACCACTGCACGTGCGTTGTCTGCACGTGCAAAATGAACACCGACAGTATAAAAGTGCAGGGTGTTCGCTTGCCTGGCCTCTGTATCTGGCCGACAGTTGACAATCCAGGACATGCCACGTCTCAGTGAACCGCAGAGAAACAATGTCATCGGCCGACTAGACGCAGGCGAATCCAGAACGGCCGTTGCCAGGGCATTCCATGTGTCCCCAAGCACCATCTCCAGACTGTGGGACCGTTACCAGCAACATGGATCAACACGTGACCTCCCTAGATCCGGTCGACCACGGGTCACTACCCCCGGGCAGGACCGCTACATCCGGGTACGCCACCTTCGGGAACGATTGACTACTGCCACCTCCACAGCCGCAGCAATACCAGGTTTGCGCAGGATATCCGTCCAGACCGTACGGAACCGCCTACGTGAGGTAGGAATTCGTGCCAGACGTCCAGTTCGAGGTGTCATCTTAACACCACAACACCGTCGACTCCGACTGCAGTGGTGCCAGATTCATCGACAATGGCCTCAACTGCGACGGAGACAGGTGTGGTTCAGTGACGAGTCCCGATTTCTGCTCCGACGTCATGATGGAAGATGTCGCGTGTATAGGCGTCGTGGTGAACGTTATGCGGCAAACTGCGTGCAGGAAGTGGACAGATTCGGCGGGGGTAGTGTCATGGTGTGGGCAGCCATCTCACACACTGGCAGAACTGACCTGGTCCACGTGCAGGGCAACCTGAATGCACAGGGCTACATTGACCAGATCCTCCGGCCACACATCGTTCCAGTTATGGCCAACGCCAACGCAGTGTTCCAACATGACAACGCCAGGCCTCACACAGCACGTCTCACAACGGCTTTCCTACAGAACAACAGCATTAATGTCCTTCCTTGGCCATCGATATCACCGGATTTGAACCCAATTGAGCATCTATGGGACGAGTTGGACCGACGCCTCCGACAGCGACAACCACAGCCCCAGACCCTGCCCGAGCTGGCAGCAGCCTTGCAGGCCGAGTGGGCCACCATCCCCCGGGACGTCATCCGTACTCTGGTTGCTTCAATGGGCAGGCGGTGCCAGGCAGTTGTCAACACACGCGGAGGCCACACCCGGTATTGACTCCAGATGACCTTGACCTTGGTGGTGTGTCCTATCACTTACTCACAATGGACTAGAGTGAATTGTGAACAATCCTGCAACACTTGGTAATTATCGGACTCACCATTCAATAATTAAAACAATTCTCCAAATGTTACGACAATGTGGTTTTGCGTTTCTTCTTTTGAAGAGTATACTTAAATGCTGAAAAAGGTTAGTAAGTTTTGTTTAACGACATCACTATAGCACATTGATTTATTAGGTAGCAGTATACAGTTAGCTCACTTGTGTATGCTTGTTCGTTTCGCACAGATCCATGTTTGAAGGCTAATTATTTGGAATAGGAAGTAAATTCTTAATCTTAGTGACAGCAAACGAGTTATTTTTAGAAAACGACAATAGGTTTTTCCAGCAGCAGTGCAAACGGTTCAACTGTAATGAGGCTTGGTATTCATACACCAGGTTTTCCTTGTTACAAAAGTGGGGCGCGGTCAATTTGGGTAATTTTCAAATAAGCTGATTTTGTGAAAAAATTAACTAGTAAATCTTTATTGAAATGAGGGTTTTTTTTGTAAAGTTTGATAAGCAAAGTTATTATGTGTGATATACGCTAAATCCCACTTGGGTGTGGACATTGTCAAAAATGCTCCCAAATTAAGGTAGTTTGGACACACTAGTAACATATAACTAAAAATATTTTAAAAGTGAGTCCTCTTTATAATTAATTATGACCCTTTTTGTAATTTCCTTGAGACTAAAAATACCTGTATCTTTCATTATTTTGAAAACATAGGTGGGCATTTAGGATGTCAAGGGCTGGCAGGCATACATCCCAGCTGAAGATTCACATATAACTGTGGTCGTCTACCTTAATCATTAGCTATTGGATGTCAAACATTTGATAATTCTGACATATAGTCTTAGAGAGGAAACCCGCTACATTTTTTTTTTATTAGTAGCAAGTGATCTTTTATATGCAGCCATACAAACCACACTCAAGTGGGAGTAGATATGACGTATGTATATTAATGGAAACTGCTCATGAAACCTTTCAAAAATCCTCATTTGATTAAAAGCGTTTACCTGTTAAATTTTTTCACAAAATCAGCTTGTTTAAAAACAAAATTCCGAAATTTATCGCGCTCATTTTTGTCACACATGAAACCCGGTGCATTACCGCCAAAACATTTATATTCCTTGTAAAAAAAAAAAAAAAAAAAAAAAAATTAAATAATAACTTAAGACTTAATATTCCAAATAATTAGACTTTAAACTTCTTTATTCTTCACTGGAGATGCGAGTGAGTCAATGATCCTCATACATCAAATTATAAGTGAATCTGTAATGGACGACCGGCCTCGGTGGCGTCGTGGTTAGGTCATCGGTCTACAGGCTGATAGGTACTGGGTTCGGATCCCAGTCGAGGCATGGGATTTTTAATCCAGATACCGACTCCAAACCCTGAGTGAGTGCTCCGCAAGGCTCAACGGGTAGGTGTAAACCACTTGCACCGACCTGTGGGAAGCGCAAATAAAAGATCCCTTGCTGCTGATCGGAAAGAGTAGCCCATGTAGTGGCGACAGCGGGTTTCCTTTCAAAATCTGTGTGGTCCTTAACCATATGTCTGACGCCATATAACCGTAAATAAAATGTGTTGAGTACGTCGTTAAATAAAGCATTTTTTTCTTTCTATAATGGACGCGAGAATCAGTAGCTCAGACACATTACAATGTGTAACAAGAGGACAATTCAGATACACAGTTAAAACATGACAAGAACATGTCAACATGGAAGTATCTATAGTTAACACAGAACACAAGATATGCCATCAAAATAGCTCAAATGTGCGGAGAAACGTCAGTTCACAAAATTAGATAATCTTTTAGTATATAGCTAAGGTTTTTCAATAATGGTGCATTACATAATGACAGCAAACCTTTCATTTTAAAAATGCTAGGACTAATTCTATAATATTGTTTTATATATTTTCTTTTAATGTTTTCAATATTATAATTTTGACAATTGCAGAAATAATAGTATTCATCTCCTATCAGTATTACAAAGTTTGCATATTCTATTTTCTCTAGGAACATTAAACCATCTGCCAGTTTCAATTGGTAATGTTAAATTTAACGTACGCAATTTAGTTATCCAACATCTATTTTGGTACCATGGCCTCGAGAAATAGGTTTCGAAGTATAATTCTGTTTTAAATAATTTATAAAATTGACCCCTAGAAGAGTTTGTAATGTTCGAAAACCACCGTTGTATAAATTGATCGCAGAGGTTTTGTTTTAATTCTTGTTTATAGGATTTGAAATCATTATTTTGATTGGTATAGATGTACCCCATTCCCGTGTTATCGAAAATTCCCTTTTTTTTAATTTCAACCATTTAAACTGATTTATTTCACCACTGTTCAAAGAAAACAATAATTTATATAAAATACTGCTAAGTTTATTTTCGTCTTTAACCAGTTTACTCCAAAATGACACCATTCGTAACTTTACTTGTATTTCTGAAGGGAAACGTCCTAATTTCCCATATACCATAACATTTTGAGTACTTTCTTTTACCTTCAAAATTCGTTTACAAAAACTGGAGATGTATTGTTTCTACTGTACCACGCTTTGGTGTCTGTTCCTTTGACAAAAGTTACTGCACACCTTTGAAAGCCCCACCTCTCTCGTGCGGAGAGACCCGTGATTGGTCAACATTTAAAAGCCCCACCTCTCTCGTGCGGAGAGACCCGTGATTGGTCAACATTTGAAAGCCCCACCTCTCTCGTGCGGAGAGACCCGTGATTGGTCAACATTTGAAAGCCCCACCTCTCTCGTGCGGAGAGACCCGTGATTGGTCAACATTTGTTCACGCCTATTCGTAAACTGGAGAAAGTGAACTGAGACAAAAAGGTCAGAAGAAATTAAATCTTGGTCCATGGTGGGATGCGTGACCGGGCTGATTTCATATTTAAGGTTGACAGGTTAAATATTGGTCTGGTTTCTCGTCCCTTACATGTACCTTAAATATGTATTTAACCGTTAATATTTATTTTATATTTTTATAATTATCTTGGAGCTGTGTTGGGGTGTGTGGCTGGGCCTGGTACTGAGACAAGAGAATAGTAGCTAAACTCCGCCCAGTTTCTCACCCTTTACATATATCCGCGATATTATTACTTTTATGAAATTTTAGTAAATCATTTAAATGTTTTGTGGGTCTATGTTGGGGTGCGGAGTGGGGCTGGTCCATACATTAATGAGAATGAAAACCTAAGTGGACCTTGCCTTACTTCCCACTCCTTCCATATATCTTAATAAACCTTGATGATTAATTATTATTAATTATAAATTTAAATATATAGTTGAATTTATGGTAAGCCAAACTTTCATTTTCTATAAACCCGCCATTGGGCAATTAAGGTTCTAAAACTCGGACTAATTTTAGATCTGGTTCAAAATTAGTTTTAATAGTCCGATTAAAATATTTTTAAATTAGTGAGCCGTCTAAATTGCGTACAAATTTAAAACAAATAAAAATAAAACATTTGGATATACGCAAACAAATTTAGTTTTTGGCTATTAATTTTATAAAATATGTATCCATTAATAATTTGTTTTCCAAATTTCAGTTGCTTTTTTACCCCTACCCCCTTTTCTCATTTGGGACACATTTTCTGGCGGAAGTCTGAGTCTGTGCCCCCAGTGAGTGTGATTGAACATTAATTTGATATAAGCACGTTAAATGTCGACATATGATCTGACAGTCTTATGTGGGCATACATACATACAAGGTCAGGAGTAACAATGTTCCTTCAAAGCCAGGCTTTCCCAGATGGTAAGAAAATCAATTGTCGCTGTCAGGTTCTAATCGAGAGAACTTGCATCATTGTATCATTTCAAGATGACTAACAAACGGGCTGGAAAACCAAAGTAATGTCCACGTTATATGTATCACCTGACGCATGTTTTAGAAAACCAGAGTAATGCCCACGTTGTATGTATCACCTGACGCATGTTTTAGAAAACCAGAGTAATGTCCACGTTGTATGTATCACCTGACGCATGTTTTAGAAAACCAGAGGAATGTCCACGTTGTATGTATCACCTGACGCATGTTTTAGAAAACCAGAGTAATGTCCACGTTGTATGTATCACCTGTCGCATGTTTTAGAAAACCAGAGTAATGTCCACGTTGCATGTATCACCTGTCGCATGTTTTAGAAAACCAGAGTAATGCCCACGTTGTATGTATCACCTGACGCATGTTTTAGAAAACCAGAGTAATGCCCACGTTGTATGTATCACCTGACGCATGTTTTAGAAAACCAGAGTAATGCCCACGTTATATGTATCACCTGACGCATGTTTTAGAAAACCAGAGTAATGTCCACGTTATATGTATCACCTGACGCATGTTTTAGAAAACCAGAGTAATGCCCACGTTATGTGTATCACCTGACGCATGTTTTAGAAAACCAGAGTAATGCCCACGTTATGTGTATCACCTGACGCATGTTTCAGTAATGTCCACGTTATGTGTATCACCTGACGCATGTTTTAGAAAACCAGAGTAATGTCCACGTTATGTGTATCACCTGACGCATGTTTCAGAAAACCAGAGTAATGTCCACGTTATGTGTATCACCTGACGCATGTTTCAGAAAACCAGAGTAATGTCCACGTTATGTGTATCACCTGACGCATGTTTCAGAAAACCAGAGTAATGTCCACGTTATGTGTATCACCTGACGCATGTTTCAGAAAACCAGAGTAATGTCCACGTTATGTGTATCACCTGACGCATGTTTCAGAAAACCAGAGAAATGTCCACGTTATGTGTATCACCTGACGCATGTTTCAGAAAACCAGAGTAATGTCCACGTTATGTGTATCACCTGACGCATGTTTCAGAAAACCAGAGTAATGTCCACGTTATGTGTATCACCTGACGCATGTTTCAGAAAACCAGAGTAATGTCCACGTTATGTGTATCACCTGACGCATGTTTCAGAAAACCAGAGTAATGTCCACGTTATGTGTATCACCTGACGCATGTTTCAGAAAACCAGAGTAATGTCCACGTTATGTGTATCACCTGACGCATGTTTCAGAAAACCAGAGTAATGTCCACGTTATGTGTATCACCTGACGCATGTTTCAGAAAACCAGAGTAATGTCCACGTTATGTGTATCACCTGACGCATGTTTCAGAAAACCAGAGTAATGTCCACGTTATGTGTATCACCTGACGCATGTTTCAGAAAACCAGAGTAATGTCCACGTTATATGTATCACCTGACGCATGTTTCAGAAAACCAGAGTAATGTCCACGTTATATGTATCACCCGACGCATGTTTTAGAAGCCAACTGCTAAGGTTTGAGGGTGTATAAGGACATTTATAGGAAACTTAAGCTTAAGCTAGGTGATAGCCAAGTAGTTATTTAAAAAAATAAAATAACCCAAAGCAGTTGATTTTTCACCAGGAGTGCAAACTGTTTCTAATTATAGGCTCGGTATTTATGCACCGAGTTTCACTTGTGACAAAGTCGGGCGCGACCAGTTTGGGTAATTTTCAAACAAGTTGATTTTGTAAAAATTGTAATAGCTAAGCCTTTATTCAAATGAAGAGTTTCGTATGGTTTGATGACCAAGTTGTCATAAATATATATGTGATATACGCCAACTCCCGCTTGGGTGTGGTTTTTATGGGTGTGAACATTGTCATAAATGCACCCAAAATCATGCAGTTTGGGGCATATTTTAAAATGTAGCACAACAATTTAACTCAAAATATTTAAAGTGAGTCCTAGAATACAAATACAATGCACCTGTATCTTTCTTTATGTTTAAACCATAGGTGGA
>NC_054703.1:17820157-17895157 GCF_016097555.1 Gigantopelta aegis | reverse complement strand
ACAGGGTAAATGGCAACGGTTTGTCTATACAGAGAGAAAATGTAATAGTTTGTCTATATAGTCAGTAGGAGCTGGGTAAAATGTAATGGCCTGTCTATATAGTCAGTAGGAGCTGGGTAAAATGTAATGGTCTGTCTATATAGTCAGTAGGAGCAGGGTAAAATGTAATGGTCTGTCTATATAGTCAGTAGGAGCAGGGTAAAATGTAATGGTCTGTCTATATAGTCAGTAGGAGCAGGGTAAAATGTAATGGTTTGTTGTCTGTACAGAGTGAGTAGGAGAAGGGTAAAAGGTAGGCCTAATGATTTGTCTATATAGTCAGTATGAGCAGGAGAGTCAGTAGGATCGGGAGAAAATGTAATAGTTTGTCTATATAGTCAGTAGGAGCTGGGTAAAATGTAATGGCCTGTCTATATAGTCAGTAGGAGCAGGATAAAAGGTAATGGTTTGTCTATACAGAGTCAGTAGAAGCAGGGTAAAAAGTAATGGTGTGTCTATACCGTCAGTAGGAGCAGAGTAAAAGGTATGGTTTGCCTATGCAGAGTCAGTAGGATCGCGAGAAAATGTAATAGTTTGTCTATATAGTCAGTAGGAGCAAAGTAAAAGGTATGGTTTGCCTATACAGCGTTATTCTGAACAACATCCATTTTCGACTACAGAAGGTGTTTGCTGTTGTTGTTGTTGTTGTTCTTACGTTATGTTGGAACACCTCGAGTAACAGGTTTAAAGTAGAGACGTCACATTGATGACTAAAACGTATCAGCTGTTTCGCGTTCAGTCGAAGTGCGTGCACAAATAAATGAACACATTTCGAAATAAGGACTCGCAATTTCGATCTAGCCTCTTAAGAGGAATGATACTATCTCACGCAGCGCCACTATATTTCGCAGCGGTAGACTCGTTAACTAGCTGAACAACAGTGGCGTGACGTCACTAAGGATAGATTTAGCACTGAAACATACACAATGACGTAACAAAATAGCGTCCGTCTATATAAGTTATAGCCATAGTCTGCTTTTAGTTTTCAAAACATGTTTTCTCATATATAATTTTTGTTTGTGTCAACCGACGTATGGAAAAAAAGAAAAGAAAACAGTTTTGGCAAAAACAGATAATGTTCTGTGAAATTAAAAATAAAATTTTATCAACAATTGTATGATTTAAAGATAGTATGATGCACTTCCATGTTAGTCCTAAAATAGACGGCAATCACGGGACTCTCCTTTTGTCTTCGTATTCAATAAAATATCACATATCTTAGTGTAATTTGTTTCACTAGTTCGTCATGTTTGACAGGCAGATATGTGGGAATAATCCAAAGTAAACGTTACAGTCATACACGTATTCATTTTATGATCCGTGGATCAAAGTTTAGTCCGGTGACCTATGATTTGTTGTTTGACATTTCAGTAATACAAGGATACATGTGTAATATAAGCACATTGCGAGAAGGCGTAACGACTTTTAAATTAAATAGTATCATTTCCTCGTCAAAACCATGAACAATACCTGGGTCGAGTTCAGCCAGCCCGAGCAGAAAAACGTCCGCTACACTGGTTTATGCGCTTCACGGTAAACCAAATGGCTACATCGAGAACCAATCAAATAGTCAGGAAACGTTTGCTGGCTCAACTTGTGGTTGTTTATTTGTCTTATTTGGACTAGCAGATTGTTTTCTATGTAACAGCGTACTTCGACCGCTCCCGGAGCGGCACCTAGCCCAGTGGTAAAGCGTTCGATTGATGGTCTAGGATCGATCTCCGTCAGTGGACCCATTTGGGCTATTTCTCGTTGTAGCCAGTGCTCCACAACTGGTGTAACAAAGGCCGTGGTATCTACTATTCTGTCTGTGGAATGGTGAATATAAAAGATCCCTTGCTGCTAATCGAAAAGAATAGCACATGAACTAGCGGGTTTCCTCTCTCAATATCTGTGTGGTCCGTAACTATATGTCTGATGCCATATAACCATAAATAAAATGTATTGAGTGCGTCGTTAAATAAAACATTTCTTTCTTTCTTTCGGCCGCTCCTCGAGATCTCACGCCTCGCATCATTACTACGAGGGTACACATCCGCTATTTCATCCGAGATGACAGCGGTGTGTCAAGTAATACTCCGGCTACAACTGTGATTAAATTTCCCATCTGAGTTTACAGCTGTCGGGGTTATCTCGCTACAGAGAATTACGTCAGTCTCTGTCTATTAGCACAGTAATACAAACACGATTATGTCTTTCTCCCACGTATTGCAAACACTTTAAAAACAGAATTAATAATAATAATAATAATAATAATAATAATATTAACAATAATCATCATCTTCATCATCATCATCATAATCATGATAATGATGATGATGATGATGATGATGATGATGATGATATTTTAAACAAAAATTACTTCAATAATAACAGCATATTTAATATTAAAACATTACCTCGTGGTGCGGAATCATTTACTTACTTGTTACTTTTACAGTTATATCGTTATTACTTACCAGTGAGGCTGAGATAAAATGTTAATAATGAACACTGTTAAGCCATCCATTATTTCAATATATTTTCCTTTTTTTGTCCTTTCAATTTATTCAGTCGTTTTTCATAAACTTTCATTGAATGATTGATTGATTGATTGATTGATTGATTTACTGAAAACTGCAGTCGCCATTATTTTACAAATTAATGTTTGTATTTAGGAGAGGGCCTCGTAAGTTGGATAACTTGTGCCCAATCCTTGTGTGTATATTATATGCAATAAAATATGTTTTCAATCAACATATATTATAAAAATGAAGATCAACTGTTTTACTTTGGTGTTCAGATATGCTTAGGTGAATGCTGCACGACAAAGTCTCTTGGCATTCCCTATTCTAATGTTGGCAGGATAAAGCCGATATCTGAACTAGATATCGTTTATATTCTTACAATGCTTAAACATCTCGATTTAAAAAGAAATCGCTTCGTAAATTCGGGCCTGTTTCCTTGTCCTTCTCTAATTGTTTGTCAGCCGCCTAATAGGCACTGGTTAAACATGTACGCCATAATTCGATTAGTTTAGTGCTTAAATATAGACTTTATGTTAGGTAAGTTACCAACCAATGTTTTAGAAAGCAATAATAATAAAATAAAATAAAATAAAACTTGAATTGACCTGAACTGAACCAAACCGAACTGAACTGAACTGAAATAAATCAAATGTAAATAAAGAAGAAGTAGGAGAAGAAATGCCCGAGATCGACGGCGCAAAGCAAAATTTCTACGGGGTTCGGGGGGTATGCCCCCCCCCCACACACACACATTTGTGAAAACCAGATATCCTGAAATGCAATATCCTGCATTCTACAAGTAAAATTCATATCTGCTTTAAGATTTACTACCAATAATATTTTTTATTCAGAATAATTGGGGGGGGGGGGGGATTCCCCCCCCCTGCGCTCCACCGTGCCCGTACTAGTAAAATTAAATTGATACACCAGGTAAAGCGACTAACTAAAGTATTTGAAGGATCCAAGGGAATAATCTGTGACGTCACATTTTTAAATCATTGTATAATTAAAGTTTGCAACTCTGCAAGCATGGATTGTTTATAGTCAAGCATGTATGATTTACCAACAACTCTGAATGGCCTGTCATATGTGTATGTTTTTGTTATATTGTGTTATTGTGACCTCGACATACACAACCTTTGCAAGAGTGACTCCCTGTTTGGACATGACAGGCTATTCCTTCAGACCCCATTATAAGACTGATCATCTGAAGATGAAACTCAGTTGTGGGCGTAACAACGAAACACCATTGTGTCCATGTTGTCATCAGCAACCAATCAATAAATACATTAGACGATAAAACAGCGAATCCTAAATGTATCTTCCAATCGAATAAGTGGCCTCCGGGAATTTGTTGTGTTTTTGTAACAATTACAACCCACGTGGTGTGTGACAATCAAATGATGACGAACTGGATCACGTGTCTCTCGAGACTCGAGTAAACGCCCACGCCATTTCGCTGAATGCAACAAACGTCCAACAGTCCTGATATATTTAGATGTAATTAGACCAAACAAAATCGTATTGATTGACATTCCTTCATAAAAGAAATACAACAAACGATGAAGCTGATAGGTATGTGCACAGAGAGTGTGATACCTCCCATTCAAACATCTATAAAAAAAAACTTCCTTTAGTTTTCTTAAATGTGTATGTATGCTTTCTATTACTTTCTGTTTGAATGTTTTAATATTAACATACCATTAACGTTTAGTGACAGTTGACAATGATCAGATGACCATATAAGTGGTTATCATTAAAGTAAGTAAGATCATAATAAAATTCATCGGAAATGAAAATGTAACTACATACACTCTTCCCATTGTATGTCATAAGCAGTATTACTGCAAAAAATCTCCTGCATTTAAACTGGTAACACTTTTACAACCTCAAAATGTAACTAAATTACGCAGAAAACTTACTAATTAATTCTATACTGTCCATCCTGAAATTGTTCTTTCACTTTTCCAATTGTTGCTACATCTTTTACTAATTAGTATAGACGTAATACCATGTTGTCTGATTTGTCTGTATTATGCAACATTATATTTATACATGCAATTTCTTTGGCAAAAAACCGAATTGAACTGAAGTGATCTCCAGCCATACGTCCATCGAGTGGAGTTAATTTACAAGATACAACTAAAGATAAGAGTTACTGGCCAAATTTCTTTATTAATCTCTGCTAGTTCGTTTTTGTTTAAGAGAAAACAGTAGATGGCGTGTGTGGGGCAGTTCAGGTCATCACTTGCCGCACATTCAAAAGCAGTTCCCATTCTAGCATTAAAGTCACCATGTGACCATGTTGTGAATATTTCAAAATTTCTGTATACATATATGTACCGGTATACATATATGATCAAATGCGTCATGCTTTGTTGCTTTGCAGTATGATGAATTTTCGGGTGTAATATAAGTGGTGCATGTATATTACATAGGTTATTACATAGTGTTTTACGGTATCGTCAGCATCATATATTAGGAATAAAAATGGTATTATTCGAGCCTCATGATGATACCCAAATACATGAGGGTAATAATCTCCTTATCATATAATCTGAAGCTTAATACAATGTGTTTTTTTTAAACTGTACACGGAACTTTAATTCCATTCCACCATTACTAGATATTCAATTGAAGTAAGAATATGTGGCGCGGTGTCTTTTTTAATGGAAATGACGTCAAACTCGAATGACGTCATTTTGGATGTCCTTACATCAAAATAAACTAATGCTTAACCTTTTTTGCTATCTGAACGCTGGACAGATTTCAATGTAAAATTGCTATTGAAATGTTTTTATTTGACTATGAATGCATACGTCAATTATGGAGTGTCATATATATATCTTGGTCTACTACCCCAACCGTTTTGTCCATTGTACTCCAACGAGTAAATTCACTATTGGAAACCATACTGATAAAAGGTTTAAGTGAAACAAAACCGCCATGCTCGAGTATTTGAAGCACAATATAAACCACCGAAGCATAAATCACATGCATTTTCTGTCCACGTCTTTGATAGACCCATTTTAAAAGATCATTTAAGAATTGACCGCAATAATTTTTTGATTCATGCAAGTATGAACCGAAAAAACGATGTGCACACTGTATGAATCCGCGTAGGGAGGTGGGGGGAGGGGGGGGGGGGGTAGTAGGCGTGGCTTAATTTTTGTTGAGTTCATCGAGATATGAACGAGAAAAGTAAGCACCTCTGGACCAATCAGATTGCCGTAAAGTGTATAGACGCAAAGAAAATTTAATTATTTAAGAATTAACCGAATTATATTTTGGTTCATGCAAGTATGAACTGAAAACAATATGTGCACACTGTGTGACTGCGTAATGGTTATAAAAAGTGTGCACATCGTTTATTTTTATTCTTGTTATTATATTTATATAAATAATTTAAAAAGTCATGTCTGAATTTGTTTTATATATCGTTAAGTATGTCTGTAGTATTGTTTCGCGTTGGAATGGAAAGTTGCATTCACTATTACTGGAATCAGGTGACTGCCAAATGACGTCATTTTCAACAGGTCTTAGCTATAGCCTCTGCATTTTGACGGCTCGTTTAGTTTGTTTGGTGGGAATTGTCCGGTTTCTGTTCTTTAGACTATATTTCATCAATGTGTGAACACCTGAAGCGGATATTTTAAGCAATTACCCTGCGGTGGGGAACAGTTTTAATTATCGTTAAAAGCTGTCACCGAATCTAATTTGTGCTATAGCATTTTCCATTAATTTATCGTATGAAACGTTCTTACCCATACAAAGCGCTCATTTAATTACGGTGTATTGTACCAAAGAAGAACGTTCTGTGTCAAATTCGAGGTCAAATCGGCAATAGGAGTTATTTGTTTGTACGTTGGAAACTTAAACGCAGGTTTGATGGTGTTATGTACATGCACAGCTTTACCGAATATCCGAAACATATCTATTAAGCGTTTCGTGCGTTTATTATAGCATCAAGAACCTGATAAAACAGGATAACCGAATATCTGAAACATATCCATGAAGCGCTTTGTGCAATATTATAGCACCAAGGACCTGATAAAACATGATAACCGAATATCTGAAACATATCTATGAAGCGCTTCGTGCATTTTTTGTAGCACCAAGAACCTGCTAAAACATGATAACCGAATATCTGAAACATATCCATGAAGCGCATCGTGCGTTTATTACAGCACCAAGAACGTGATAAAACATGAGTATCGAATATCTGAAGCGTATTCATGAAGCGCTTCTTGCTTTCATTATAACATCAAGAACGTGATAAAACATGATTACCGAATATCAATAAAAACATCTCCCGCTGACCACAGACGGATGATCATTATTGTCACACATGGCACATTCGGAACAATGAACAATGATTCGGGAAGCGTCGTCAGGGAAACCGACATATTGTGACGCAAATCTGACATTTTACAAATGTTTGAAATGAAATTTCACGTGCTTCGATTTTGGCATAAAAATCAACTGAGGAAAGACAAGAGGGGCGAGAAGACGCAGATCGGTTTCCAGTGTATTGTAAGGTTTAGACGAGAAGTGTTTCCCTCTACTAAAGATCTATTCACACGGCTCGACTAATACTAACGATTGGCACTATTCAAACCTTTATTGCCAGGGCGTGCAAGCAGCTACGTAAAGCACGCCAGTTGTTTCAAGAAGGTTGTTTTGTTTAACGACACCACCAGAGCACATTGATTAATCAAGCATCGGCTATTGGATGTCAAACATTTGTTAACTCTGACAGTCTTAGAGAGCAAACCCCTATATTTTTCTATTAGTAACAAGATATTTTTTATGCACTTTCCCACAGACAGACATACCACCGCATTTGACCAGTTGTGGTGCACTGGCTGGAACGAGAAAACCCCCAATCAGTTGAATGGATCCACCGACGCAAGCACCTCAGGCGAGCACTCATCCGACTGAGCTAAATCCCGCCCCGCCAGTTGTATCAGGAATGAACCGTGCATTTACCGAGTTCCTTCAGTTCACATAGTGCGTAACGCTAGTTATCCCATAACTTGCCCATGGTATCCATGTCACGCCGGTTAATAATAATAATTTAAAAGTATATGCATATTTGCAAGGTTTTTAGGTAATAATCTGTTGCTGTGAAAGGGTCATTTGTTTACAAGCCAGAAAGACATGTATACGTGAGCGTAACGTTTTCATAAGATTTAGTTAACATGCGTGACATCAAGCTAATTTGTGCTAATCGTGATGACGTCATATTACTAATGGAAGCGACTTTAGAACTGATTTACTAAAAATCGAAATAAAATGTTATTTTAGAAGTGTTATAGGATAAACAGAATTCGCTACTCGTGTTTTTTAATATGTAAAATATCAACCTCGTCTAGTTGTCTCGGTAGAGCCTCGAAAAATACCGATTAAGATAGACTCCTATATGACGAATCCTATATGTATTACCCATATGGTTAAAATATGTTGGTAAATATCAAAGTGTGAGACGTAACATACTTTGTATGTCACTATCCAAATCGATACACCGTTCATACTTTGTATAAAACTACCCACAGCGATACACACTTCGTACTTTTTATAAAACTACCCAGAGCGATACACCCTTCGTACGTTGTATGAAACTACCAGAGCGATACACCGTTCATTCTTTGTATAAAACTAACCAGAGCGATACATCCTTCGTATGTTGTATGGAACTACCAGAGCGATACATCGTTCATACTTTGTATAAAACTACCCAGAGCGATACACCCTTCGTACGTTGTATGAAACTACCAGAGCGATACACTGTTCATACTTTGTACTAAACAATCCAGTGATACTCACTTCGTACTTTGTCCATATGAAACTCTCTCAGAGATATACACCTTTCGTACTTTGCCTGCATGAAACTACCCACAGTGATACACTCTTCGTACTTTGTATGATACTACCCACAGCGATACACCCTTCGTACTTTGTATGACACTACCCACAGCGATACACCCTTCGTACTTTGTATAACACTACCCACAGCGATACGCCCTTCGTACTTTGTATAAAACAATCCAGAGCGATACACCCTTCGTACTTTGTATAAAACAATCCAGAGCGATACACCCTTCGTACTTTGTATAAAACAATCCAGAGCGATACACAATACACCCTTCGTACTTTGTATAAAACAGTCCAGAGCAATACACTCTTCGTACTTTGTATAAAACAGTCCAGAGCGATACACTCTTCGTACTTTGTATAAAACAGTCCATAGCGATACACTCTTCGTACTTTGTATAAAACAGTCCAGAACGATACACCCTTCGTACTTTGTATAAAACAGTCCAGAGCGATACACCCTTCGTACTTTGTCTAAAACTATCTAGAGCGATACACCATTCGTACGTTTTCCGTATGAAACTATCCAGAGTTATACACATTTCGTACATTGTATGTAACTATGGAGACTTAGACATTTTCGTACTGTGTCCGTATGAAACTACCCAGAGCTACACACCCTTTGTACTTTGTTTAAAACTATCCAGAGCTATACACCCTTTGTACTTTGTTTAAAACTATCCAGAGCTACACACCCTTCGTACTTTGTACGAAATCACCCAGAGCTATATACCCTTCGTACTTTGTACGAAATCACCCAGAGCTATATACCCTTAGTACTTTGTACGAAATCACCCAGAGCTATATACCCTTCGTACTTTGTACGAAATCACCCAGATATATACACCCTTCGTACTTTGTACGAAATCACCCAGAGCTATACACCCTTTGTACTTTGTACGAAATCACCCAGAGCTATACACCCTTTGTACTTTGTACGAAATCACCCAGATATATACACCCTTCGTACTTTGTACGAAATCACCCAGAGCTATACACCCTTTGTACTTTGTACGAAATCACCCAGAGCTATACACCCTTTGTACTTTGTTTGAAAATATCCAGAGCGATACACCCTTCATACTCTGTCTGTATGAAACTACCAAAAGCTATACATCCTTCGTACTTTCTGTGTATGAAACTATCCAGCGATATACACCCTTCGTACTTTGTATCATTTTTTTTTAATAACAAGCAACTCTATACTGTTTTATTTACGGTTGCATTGGCGTTGGAATATGATCAAGGGTCACACCAATAGTGAGTCGTCGATAAGCTGCAAGGGGCGATTGATTTGCATCATCCAGCGGATATGTTATTACAAAGTACATACTACGACCTTTGTTACATCAGTTGTGGGAAACTGACAGAAACCAGAAACAGGCATATTTGTCTGCATGGCTTGACAAAACGTATGAAAAACGAGGTGATCTGGTGTGGAGTTGTGCAGCTGGTACACTGCGATGATCTGGTGTGGAGTTATGCAGCTGGTACACTGTGTGCTGATCTGGTGTGGAGTTGTGCAGCTGGTACACTGTGTGCTGATCTGGTGTGGAGTTGTGCAGCTGGTACACTGTGTGATGATCTGACGTGGAGTTGTGCAGCTGGTACACTGTGTGATGATCTGCTGTGGAGTTGTGCAGCTGCTACACTGTGTGGTGATCTGGTGTGGAGTTGTGCAGCTGGTACACTGTGTGGTGATCTGGTGTGGAGTTGTGCAGCTGGTACACTGTGTGATGATCTGGTGTGGAGTTGTGCAGCTGGCACACTGTGTGATGATCTGGTATGGAGTTGTGCAGCTGCTACACTGTGTGATGATCTGCTGTGGAGTTGTGCAGCTGCTACACTGTGTGATGATCTGGTGTGGAGTTGTGCAGCTGGTACACTGTGTGATGATCAAGTCAGTGATTCACCAGTCGTCATGTTCTAGAGATCAGCTTAATGAGAGTGACTTAGAGCATGTTCTTATCTTGGTACATAGATAAGATCAACTAATCAACCAATCAACTAATGGGGGTCACTTCGCGTACTGTGGTAATTAAAATATGTTTGTGTAGGCGTATGTATATTATATGTAATATATTTTCCCCCCACGTAATCTTTATTGCCTGGTTCATAGCAATACCTTGAAAACTGTTATTGCACACTACTGACGTCAAGAATAGCTATAACAGCTTCAAGCTTGCGACAGTCGCGGTTTCGGAAATTAACATCAATCCATATCACTGTATTTGAAATCGCTGGATGTTCTTAAGGTCGATTGTGAAGCGATTACAATCATATTTAATGTCTATTCAAAATCATAGTTTGTGGATAATAAATAAATTATAACATTCGCAGGAGGGCCATTCGAACACACACACAGAGAGAGAGAGAGAGAGAGAGAGAGAGAGAGAGAGAGAGAGAGAGAGAGAGAGAGAGAGAGAGAGAGAGAGAGAGAGAGAGAGAGAGAGAGAGAAAACCCACAGCTATTTCGCCAGGGTTCCATGTCTGGTGAAGTTGGGAACATTAAACTAATGCTATTAAGTCATACTTAGGACATGTTTTCAGACTACTGAATGATGTAGTACACCACTGTTAAAGTAATTTATTAGAACAAATATAATTAAATATGTATATTGTGAATATTTAGTATAGAAATTGGTAAATTTCAGTGCCATTTCCTTTTTGGAAGGGGCCTATGTTCGGACCCACATAATGCCTGGATAAAACCATGCTATATATGTGTGCGTGCCTACGCGCACGGGTCCATGCTTGCACATGTCTTCATGTCATATGTAAACATACCGAGTGCTAGTTTTGATTTGGTAATTAATTAGGCCTATCCTTTGAGATATTAGAATAAAAAACTATTTTCCAAAGTTTCTCATATCATTCCACCTCGCCGACTTTCCTGGTCAGATACCGAGAAAACTAGTACGATTCATAAAAAAATATCTAATGAAAACATGTGTAGTATTCTGTGCTACTAATACTGCGTTACATATAGATGTACGTGGATATGTCCCCACTATCGATTTTCACTGCCTATTGTTTTTTTATTCAGTCCATGATGGTTTTTGATCTCACGCCTGTCCGCCCACCTTCGGAAACAGTGGTACGATGTCACTCGCGTCATAGGTCAACGACAGTGTGCAGCGCTTGTTACTATAGCAACCGTCCGATGGAAGATTATAACTTTAATAATTAATTTTAATAATAATAAGTCATATGTTTTTAACTGAAAAAAATAGTTCGATGAACGTCTAGATGTACTTACTTAATTAATAAGTGCATTTTCTCCTTGATACGTGTATCCTATCACCAATATAACCGTAAATAAAGTGTTGAGTGCGTCGTTAAATAAAACATTTCCTTCCTTCCAATCACCCATCCATCCACCCATCCATCCATCCATCCATCCGTCTTCAGTTCTAATGGCTTCTAATGTCTTCTATGTATTATGTCTTAGAATATACTATAACGTATTTTATTGTATTGTAATATTGTAGATTAGTGTATTACAATGTATTGTATTGTAATATATATATATATATATATATATATATATATATATATATATATATATATATATATATATATATATATACACACACACACACACACACACACACACACACACACACTAAAAGGCAAACGCTATTGTGAGATGGATTGTTTGGAGTAATAAATTTGTGAATGGATTTATGGATGTAAACCAGAAAAATGTGCATGAAACAGCTCGATGAAATGCAACCAAGCAGTTGTTGCAGCGATTGCATGCTTTGTGCAAGAAACATGAACTATTCGGGAGAAATCCTGTCCAGTGTTCACCATAAAAGGCCAGACATTCAGTCGCAAGTCATTGCCACTCTGTGCAGCCTTCAGAAGTCCAGAAGTCAGAAAAACACCATTATTTAACTGTTTGATGCAATTTCCTCATGCCACGCTTCAGTGAAAATGACAGATGGAGAGTCATAGGGATGCTTGAATCTGTGACCTCGCAGCGTGACGTCGCACGTCAATTCGACATCCACAGAAACACCATATGGCACTTATGGCACTTATGGCAACGATATCAACAAAACAACCAGGTCAGGGGCCGTCCCCGTAGCGGGCGACCATCCGTGACAACCCCTCGCCAAGGCACATGGCTGATCCTTCCTCAGATCTGGAATGACATTCCCAGGAACATTCTCCAGCGTTTAGTGGCCTCAATGGGATGACGATGTCAGGCCTGTATCAATTCTCAAGGTGGACACACTCGCTACTGACTGTGTGAACTTCGCTCTGGACCCCCTCTAGTGATGTGGTTCATTTGCAGATGGCAGGTGCGCTCTTTTCATGGACTATTGCTCGTTTTCATACCTTCGGACATTTCTCTTTTCGTGTGTGTATGTGTGTGTGTGTGTGTGTGTGTGTGTGTGTGTGTGTGTATATATACTAAAGGGCAAACGTTATTGTGCCACACAAACGACAAAGATAATTGATGATAAGTTTTTACTGCCGTGTATGAAACGTTATAACATGGAAAGAGAAATGTCCGAAGGTATGGAAACGAGCAACAGTCCATGAAAAGGGCGTATCTGCCATATGCAAATGAGCCACATCACTAGAGGGGGTCCAGAGCGAAGTTCACACAGTCATATATATATATATACAGTCGAGACTGGTCTAACGGCCACCCTGTATGTAACGGCCACCCTATATGTAACGGCCACCACAAATCCCACCCAATGCGTTATTTATTTATTGTACCTGTATATAACGACCATCTGTCCAATGCGGCCAGCGGCCACTATTTTTGGTCAAAATGATTGGTTGGACCTGCTATATCGACCACAAAATACACTGACCACTAATGTGGTTTTTTTTCCAAAATGGACAATTGAACTTGCCATATGACAATGGCTACAGATATATGTATATATTTTCCTGTTCCTCACACTGAGAGTAGTCAGTGTGTTTTACTTGTGTTCAAGGAATACGCTCCAGTGCTTTATCCATCGTATTTGCATCTGAGTTCAGTGTGCTGAAAGATAGTGATTGCTGACATTGTCAGACATGATTGTTATACACAGACTTTTCACAATGTTTGTTCAGCCATAACACATGGGCTAATTTGCCTTTTTGCTATCATAATATGTTAACTGCAAGCTTTGACGGCTCATGTTCTAAGTTAATAGGCAACTAAAGCAAATACTGATGGGTTAGATTGACAGTTATATATAATAAAACTATATGTAAGTATCGCAATCCCTTGAGCGATAACCTAGAATTCCATACATACACATGTCCATATGCTAGTTCAATACAGTTTATTACCGAGAGTGTTTGTATCCAAAATTCCTCCCAAAATCGTGTAATGTTAACATTAGAACACCGAGTTGAAGTTGTGAAAAAAATCGGAGAAAGATTGCTTTTGGCATGAATACCATGGGTAGGTTATAAGATAATATATGCATATGTATATGTATGTATATTAAAATGGGATACTTATCAGTTACAAAAGTTGTTAGTGTTGTTAATTATGTAATTGTTTTACTTAATTATATTTATGTTGTACAAATAACACGTGGATCACTTTACACACGATGCGGGTTCGTCATGATTCGAAAGGAAACTTCGTAACGTTGGACAGTAGGCTAATTGTAATGTTATCGTGTGATAATTATTATTCGATGAACTATTACCCGAGAAGATATGTCTGTAATTGTTTGCCGACGGAGGAACGAACTCCGCATCATATTGTACACATTAAACTTGGAATAAACTATTGAATATAGCACATATGAAAATTCTGAACGAGATAAATCGTGTCACGGCTATTATTGTTGGTTAATATATAGGGGATACTGAATGAGTGGCCGTTTGATACCATGTATCTTACAACGAGGTGCTCAAAAACGTATCTAACGAGCCAGTATCCTACTTATCACAACCAACAATTACCAATTTGTTGTATCTTCTGAAAATGTAAACATTTGCAACACCATGACCTCATTTTACGAGCGTATGAATACATCAACTGATGTTAATAGAGTATCCGTTTAACATAGAAGTCTACACCCACGAGCTTATATGTAACTCGTAATTGTAACTAAATGCAAACAACAAAAACAAAAACAAAATGTAATTTCAAAGTGTGTTTAATAAATTATTTTGAAACATTTAAAATGCATCGATTGATAAAAAACAGACTCTAATATTAGTGACGATGTCTACAAGCAATGGAAACTGTTCTTTTTTCATTCTATTGCACCAAGAAAGTACCAGTTATGGATCACTGGTCGGTGCAAGTGGTTTACACCTACCCATTGAGCCTTGCGGAGCACACACTCAGGGTTTGGAGTCGGTATCTGGATTAAAAATCCCATGCCTCGACTGGGATCCGAACCCAGTACCTACCAGCCTGTAGACCGATGGCCTAACCACGACGCCACCGAGGCCGGTCACAACAAAATAACCATTTAACAAAAGAGTTGACCCCCCCCCCCCCCCCATATAACCATAATAGCACCAAACAGTCGCTGTTTAAAATGTGCTGAAATATTCCCAAGCAAGTAACATAATACTCAGTTGAAACAAAGTTTGTTTTGTTTAACGACACCACTAGGGTTCATTCACGTATTTATTGGATGTTAGATATTTGGTAATTTTGACATAAAGTCTTAGAGAGGAAACCTGTTGCATTTTTCCATTTAGTAGCAACGGGTATGTATAGGCACCATCCTATAGACAGGATAGCACATACCACGGCATTTGATATACCGGTCGTGGTGCACTGACTGGGACGATAAATAGATCGATTGCGCATCAAGCATGCGTTTTATCATTGGGTTCCGCACCCACCCCACCCTAAGTTGAAACACACACTTCAGAACATGCACATTTAAGATCGAAACTCTATTCGGCATGCTAGAAAAATTGACCAACGCTTATCAAATTGTCTGCGAAACATAAGCAACCATGTGATTTGCGTAGAGGAAAATGTAACATTCTCCATTACGCCAAGGAAAAGTAAGACGCCAGTAATTTGGAAATGACGCTCTGGAAAGCCAATAATCATATCCTGCTACTCCAATTACGTGTTTCCTTACCAGGGGAAGATCGAGAAGATAATGATGAAGATGAAGATGATGTTGTTGATGATGATAATAATGTTGTTGATGATAATGATGACGACGACGACGATCATCGTGGTCGTTGTGAAAAACCTTAAAAATATATTCTTGATCCACTTAAATTAAAACATCAACAAAATAAAAACACAATCAACCCCCCCCCCCCCCAAAAAAAAAAAAAAGAAAAAAGAAAAAAAAAGACAGCACAGACTAAAAACCATTATTTGTTCTAGCTATGACTAGTTTTTCTGTTATTTTCTCAATCAATTATGTGGAAGTGTCAGGTATATTGTTTTATTGTCTGAAACGTCCAACTGATATTGTGATTTTGCTTTAGGTCGATGTATGAAATGATATATCCAGTTTCTGGTTGAAATGTCCCGAATATATACAATACCTTTATTATAGCATTGTTTAATAAATAGTTATTCATCTTTAAAATACGTATTGTACCATAATTCATAAACCTCACATTTTATGGGTTTAGTGGGTTTGGATTTAAGGCAAGCAAATTGCATTTAATCAGTGTTGGGAGTTCAGTTAACCACAGACTAAATAATTGCACAAATGTCATTCACCTAAAACAAAAACAGAAGTACGTAATTACGTTTCCAACTGTAATGCACCCAAAACAAAGGCAAAAGTACGTTTTTTCCTTGACGTCACATTCATAACAGAAACAGAAAAAGCGTGACGTCACATTCATCGACGTCAAACCAAAATGTTAGATTTCCCCCAACCAGTAATGACAATATACATAACATTAGATAAGTGAAGTCTTGAAAAGAGAAGAAACTCGAATCTCATTCTTAAAGGTCCCGTGTCAAAGTTGAAACTACAATATTTTATTTTCACATTTGTTTGTAATAAATAACTACAAATGAATCGATCCCACGCATAATCTTTCCATAATTAACCCAATTAAAAATTCTTGTACTGGACAACAAGAGGGGTTTCCCCGAATAATTTGTAGGTAAATATAACATGGACACCATCTTTGTTTCTGTGTCTGCAAAGAATTATGGAAAATAAATCGTGTCGAATGTGTAAGCATAAAACAGTGATATCGCTAGTTAATGCGTATGCCACACAAGATTCCTCCCTAAACTACTTTCTTTTCTTTTTTTTACTTGTAAATGGAATTATTTGGTTTTTAAAGGCATACAGCTGAAGGTATAAACTTTAGGTTTCAAAGCAAAACATTATACATATATACGGCGGGAACCGTCATTATTACAACTTTGACATTGCACCTTTAATACTAAGCAAAATCTTTAGAAAGTCAAAAGTCGATTCATAGAGGCTATTATATGAGTGTCCATGACAGACGATGTTTACGACACGAGTGCCTAAATTACCATATTTCCCGACCGAGAGCGAGGGAAATGCGATCATTTAGGCACGAGTGTCTTAAACATCGTCTGTCATGAACACGAATGTAATATTCTGTTTATTACCGTAAAACTGTCTTGCTAAATGAACATTCCAGTCATTGTTTACAAACTAACGTTTCCTTAACGGCGGAGTAATGTTTGTTCATTGATGTCTTGAAAACCAAATCACAACCTGTTCTGAAGTTACGTGATATTTATACACCCATAAGTAAAGAGTACACGTGTACCAACAGCTGTACATTGTAAAGCATGTGTATACTAAATATAGTAAAAAGCAAACAAATACACAGTAATTGAAATAATTAGTTTTTAATTTGAATGACGTCAGTATTCCAATGACGTCACTTTGCATCTCCTTACAATAACTATAAATTGGGTATATGACGTTTTCCGTTTTAAGAATGCTGGAGAAAAAAAAAATTGAACATTATTAACGCACCTGAATGTGTTTGAAGAAAATCTTGTGATTAAAACATTGTACCTTTTACTAAATATGGCTTTCAAGTGAAATTACGGTAAGATATGCTACATTTATTATGTACGAAGCCAAAACAAGGGTGCGAAAAATGATTCGTCGAACTTGTATAGATTTCTAACAGTTGTGAACGTTATATTCATAATTAAGTGTTTGATGTGTCACAACTGCATCGTAATATAATACAAGTTATCATAAATAATCAATTAATGTTTTATTAAATTAATTAAAAGACGTATTTGTCATTACGGCATGTGATCAGCTTACACTTGAAATAAAAATGTATTAATGAAGAAAGTAGTATCTGTGGAATGTCGTGTCAGCCAATCAGAAAGAAATGTACTCTTACAACAGCCAATCGTTAAACGACAATGTCAGGACATACGATTTAGTTATGACATACGAGGGAAATCGTACGATAAATATGACCCTCGTTATGCTGTACCTCGTAGGTAATAAAAATGATTTTTTCCTAGGTAAACAATATTTCACTTACGTAACACAAATTATATTTGCATAAAGTATTCATTTAATTTAAATTTGTATTGAATTTGCATTTTAATGACAGTATTTCTAACTAATACTATTAGTTTAAGCAAAAATATTTTACTACCTTTCATTAAATAGCAAGAAAATCTAAGCAAAAATGTTACTGTGAGATATACAACTAGGTACATCCTCTCTCTCTCTCTCTCTCTCTCTCTCTCTCTCTCTCTCTCTCTCTCTCTCTCTCTCTCTCTCTCTCTCTCTCTCTCTTAAATGACCGCGGGAGAGTGTTCGACATGCTTACCTGCTTCAATTTTAATATCAGGACCTAAACTTGAACCTTTATTATGTGACGTACAATAATTTTCCTTCATCTATCACACATAGTGTCATCTCCGTCACGATACAACAGTGACGTAGATGACCGTAAGGCCCCGTATCCATAGTCTTTCCCCTTGTGAACTTGTGACCTTGTGGAGTTGTGACCTGGCCTTGTATCCTTAGTATCCATAGCATGTTCTCCGTGGCGTGTGCACTACTGATTTATTCTACTTATCACCACGTCATTATCTTATATATAAAAAAACAACAACAAAAAAACGTTGAACAGAATGGAAATCAAAGAAATCACAAAAGCTTTTAATGCAAAAATTATGTTGTTTACAACTAACGGATGAACCGAACTCCTGGTGTTTGTCATGGTAATCCTTATTGTTAAGGTCCCACAGCAGTTCATGTCCTCTCTCCTCCTCAATAAATTCAGCTTCACTCATAGTGAGAATAGCTTCACATGACTATTAACACCAAAATGGTTTGTACGCTCTTGTGGCGTATGGCAAAGAATGGGCATTTTCATTCCCTGTGTTCCCGGTCAGTAGGTCGCACGTGACGTGCACAAGGCCACATGTTCCCCGGGTTCAACCTATGGGAACGGCCACTAAGCAAAACAAAGGTTCACTGTCTATGTGGCGCGTCACAAGGTCACAAGCGAAAACGAACAAGGGAACACACCACAAGGGGACAGTCTATGGACACGGGGCCTTACGTAGATGACATAACAATTAATTAGAAAGCAACTGTGTTCATAATGGCCGAGTTATGTTGTTTCTGATCCATCACCATACATTCGTTAATAAAAAACAAAATATCAAACAATAGTGTGTGTCTGACTTCTGGTTCACGAGAAGTAGGACGTTTGTAGATGACATGTAATAAATGTACGCACCTATATCGTGTTCACAAATTAACAATGTCGGCTATCATTTCACAAAAACAATATGGCTGTCGTACATATTAAGAAACATCACGATCGTAAACTTGAAATACCACATGGAAATAGTAGTTTTGTGGAAATTCAGTTTTTCTAGCACCTTGAAGTGGTTATGACGTAGATGACAAGGAATGTAGGGGCATGGAGTTTTTAAACTGAAAACGTTGATTATTAAACTTATTTAGTAGCTAACACATTTTTGGACATTGAAGGATATTATGTTTCAAGGGGACCTTGTAAATTAGAAAGCAGGCAATGGGGATAGCCGGTTTTTGACTATCTTCTTAAGGAAATATTACAAGAAAATGCCAGACATATAATTTACAATCTAAAAATAGTGTAGTTATTAACACGAATTGTTTGCTAAGATGACACAAACAAAAATATTACTTGAACATTTTTCTTTTACCGAGTTATTCAGTACTAAAGTTAGGAGACGCCAATTTGCCCTGCTACTGCAGAATGACTCATATATTTGATTGTTTTGTTTTAATTCAGCAAATACATTGTTGCCTAATGAACGACAACTTGAATAAAGCTTGACAGGGGGCGTAAGGATGTAGTCATGGGGAATGGCAGTTAAAACAAAACAAAACAACTTCTAAAATTGGACCTATTAATTTGCCTCTGAAAATGATTTCTCCCATGGGCATTAATTAAGCTGGTGACATCGTACATCCCTCTCCGACTGGCCTGCATAAATAAAAGCCATTTACAGACGGTGTGCCAATTTGTTTTCCTTTAATCACATTCCGTAAGGATCACAGAGTTCTGCCATCATCCGCGGCATCCTGTAGGTCCATTTTTAGAAAGTTAATTTGAAGACGTTAGGTAATTTGCCTTTGTGTTGGAAAACGGCGGCCTTCCAGCTGAAATGTCAGTAAGTAATTATACGTCTTACAGGCAATGCCGTTCTTAGATGTTATTTAATGCATTGTAATGGGAACAAGCTATATGATCTACAGAAGCTGGCTTTGTGTGTTTAACCCAGTTTAGCGTCAGGACTGAGGAACGGACTGGAGTGTTGAAACAAAATTTGGTTTCCCTACAGTCAGCAACCCATTGACGCCAGACACAGTATGACACAGGTTTTCCTACAGTCAGCAACCCGTTGACGCCAGACGCAGAATGGCACAGGTTGACACAATGGGAATACAGTCACAGACGGACTAAAGTCAGGCTGCCAAGCATCGGCAGTAGTAGGAGATGCAAAGTTCCAGCACATTTTTGCCCATGAAATTAACATGGGATAAACAACTATCGGAAAATAAAGTAATAAAGATTGTTTTTTAAACAACGCACTCAATAAATTTAAGCTACGGTTATATGGCGTCGAACATATCACTATAGTCAGTCCTACGGGAAACGCCCTTTTTCATACTATGGAATTTACTACAAGTTATTCATTTCAGAGCCAAATGATTTGTAAATTGCACACACAAATAGTATTTTTGTGTTATTTCCAAAGCACCTTTACTTTTCTTGTTACGTCAAGACATACTGAAATTATTTACAAAAACCAAAACAAATTAAAACAGTTTTATAGAATGATGGGACGGACTATAGATATTTTTAAAAAACTTACTGACTTGTAAAGTCTTATTGCTATATTTGATCACCTTGTCAAAATGTGTGTTCATTTTAAACTATGTGTCTAGTTATTTTGAATTATGTTTGTATATACTCTACGAAGAACTCCTGTTGTCATCCTGTCACTGAAACCATCATCGTACACTAATTCCTCGTATGCTGTCGTTAGACGGCCTAAGTGTACGTAAATAACGTGCAAAGTGTCAGAGACATATGTTTAAGGACCACAGAGGTAATTAGAGATGAAACTCGTGTTCGTCACTTCATGGGCTACTCTTTTTTCGATTAGAAGCAAGTTATGTGCATGGTTGTCTCCCGTTTGTTACACATCCCATCTGTGACACACCTGCATATTCCCAGTTCTTACACAGTCAGCTTAGGGACTAATCAAGCAAACCCCTATAACCTTAGTAGAACAGGCTAGTCCAATTCAACTGTTCAATTCAATTCAGCTTTATTCCATCAAACTAATCACATTGGTACATAATACATGTATGCATTTGTAAACTGATATGCATACTGTAAACTGGAAAAATAACGCGTGTTTAAACTAAAAAATCCAAGCGTATTATTTTACTTCATAAACGGCTTTACTTCTAAAACGGTCTTAATCATTAACAACTGAAGCCGTGAGCAATATTATTCTAGTTTACAGTACATCAGTTACAGGCATAGATTCTCTATCATCACATAGTAAATAGATAATTTGTAATAAATAAATGTGAATATATGTTCTGTTCTTGTGTCTTACTTGTTAATAGAAGAGGAGTACATTGTTGCAGTTCACTCAACCATAACCTATGTTGTTATAAGGTGAGTCAGAAATGGGACGTGTAACAAATGGGAGGACACCATATGCATTATCCCACAGCCAGGACAATACATACCACGGCCTTTGTGACACCAGTTGTGGAGCACTGGCTGGAACGATAAATAGCCCAATTGGCCCACCGACGGGGATCGATCCTAGATCGACCGCGCATCAAGCGAACGCTTTATCACTGGGATACGTCCCGCCTCTATTATATATGAGTCAGGTTTGTACGCTTTAATGAGTTTTTTCAAATAACCACATGTGTATATTCTGTCCTCGACTGTTTGCGCTGTCTGTCCAGGGCAGTTGTTAGTGATAATGTGGTTAGGTGTTAGCGCTTAGTTGTTAGCGGTTAGTGGGTAGTGGTTAGTTGTTAGTAGTTTGTGAGACAGAAATCCGTATAGTGGCATTACACCACTACACCGAGCTGCTACTACTCACTCTCGGTGGGAGTCGATACCGAGATGGGAACCCAGTACCTACCAATCTTACGTACAGCCATTACGCCACAAGGCCCGATACAGGATTCATCCTTTATAACGCTGGTTCGATAACCTAACACGCGAGTATTCTTACTCTTTTCTAGTTCCAATTTAGGACTCCTCTTGTTGAATCGAAAACCAAATTCTTGATGACACAAGCGGCTTATTCATTTCGATCTTCTATTTATAATGCTGGTTCAGCAGAAAATATCTAATTGATCGACTAGGTCCGGACAATTTCTGATGACGCACAAGACATAAAATTTTCCACCATCGGTGTTAACCATACTTCGTTTAAATGACGCGAGCAGTAATCAAATGAATCGTTTCATTTGAAAGCTTTACCATTTTCTAGCGTAGTATGTCCACGCATATTGAAAGCCTTCGCACCTACGATATCTATACACCAAAACAAACTAAATCTCAAATAAAAACAATTTATTTCATGTTTATAAAATAAAAATTAGCTTCAAAACGGCTTTTAAAAATGAAAACAGTCAACTAGGAATGAAAGAATCGGTAAGTTTGAACAATTTGTTAATCATAAGTATTGTAAAAGCAGTTGCATTAAGCTATATTTGTGGTTAGTGACCTGGAATATAAAGCATGTATCTAGTGATCACATCTTGACAATACATACAGTGATGACAGGATAAACTGTTCTTATTACAAACATGGACAGACGTGTGCGGAGGCAGCCAACTACAACAGTTAAAAGTGACAACATTCGTTTGTAAAACTAGGTTTTTTATTTTGCTTTTTTAAATTGTGTGAGGCAAGATTGTGAGTTTGTTAAAACTCTGGTTATTTTTTGTATTTTGCATTATTAAATAATGTTACACACGCGAAGAGTTCACGGGGGAAAATGATCAAAGTCAGATTTTACAGTTTCGAGAAATATTGGTTTTAAAGGTTGACTGTCAGAATGTGTTCACATTCACTGCACTGCTGTGGGGTGTTATTGATTTTATTGAGTCAAATTAAAAACACCAAACACCCAACAACATATTAGAGTATTTGTTTGTAATTTGTTTTTGTGGACATTGAAAAAACTCTCCATTTTATCAAAATGTGACTAATCTGGTGAGGCAAGATTCAGAGTTTGCTAAACCCCAGTTGTGTTTGTATTTATATTGTGTTTTGCATTAGTAAAGATAGTATAATATGGTGAGTCGAGATTGTGAGTTTTTAAAAACTGTAGTTGTGTTTTTATATTTCCTTAGTAAATGGTGTTGTAATATTGTGAGGCGAGATTGTGAGGTTTTGAAAACTGCAGTTGTGTGTTTGTCTTCAAAAGCAAATGATGTTGTAGGCTAATATGGTGAGAAGTAATTGTGAGTTTTTAAATACTGTTGTTTTGTTTTTATTTTGCATTAACAAATAATATGGTGAGAAGTGATTGTGATTTTATTGAACTTTTAGCTCTATTTTGCGCTAGTAAATGCTATTATAACGTGTGGGTGAGTTTGTAGCTTTAAAGTGGTGAATATGTTTTGGCCATTAGTCACCTTTGATGGAATCCCTTTAATGGTGATTGTAATGAGTTTCAAAATCACTAAATTAACAATTTCATCAGTTAATGTTTATTGTTTGAAGACAACTGTTTTTGTACGTTCTAACCATGCAACATGACTGCGTGAAACAGTGACTCGTGATATTGTGTTTTTAATAATAAGTTCAAAGAAATTATGAACTTATATTTGTAAAACGGACAGACGAACGGTTAAACGAACAACATTACAATTTATTTTTTGTTTAACGCCACCAAAATCAGTTGGTTGCACCGATGTGTTTCGATCCTGCGACGCAAGCACCTAATGTGAGCATTGAAGCGAATAAGCTAACTTCCCACTCCCACCTAATGTGAGCAATGAACCGAATAAGCTAACTTCCCACTCCCACCTAATGTGAGCATTGAACCGAATAAGCTAACTTCCCACCCCCACCCAATGTGAGCATTGAACCGAATAAGCTAACTTCCCACTCCCACCTAATGTGAGCATTGAACCGAATAAGCTAACTTCCCACCCCTACCCAATGTGAGCATTGAACCGAATAAGCTAACTTCCCACCACCACCCAATGTGAGCATTGAACCGAATAAGCTAACTTCCCACTCCCACCCAATGTGAGCATTGAACCGAATAAGCTAACTTCCCACTCCCACCCAATGTGAGCATTGAACCGAATAAGCTAACTTCCCACTCCCACCTAATGTGAGCACTGAAGCGAATAAGCTAACTTCCCACCCCCACCCAATGTGAGCACTGAAGCGAATAAGCTAACTTCCCACCCCACCTAATGTGAGCATTGAACCGAATAAGCTAACTTCCCACTCCCACCCAAGCAAATAAATGAATGAACAAATGAAGGGAACATGAAGGAACGAATGAACAAATGGATGGATGTATGTGCTAAACTAAAAAAAAAAGTCCTTCGATTTGTTTAAACGGCGATAGCATTCCGTCTGTCCGTCCGTCATATAAATAAATAAATAAATAACATTCTATTTTGATTGTATGGCCATTGACATTGTTTTCACTGATAACCTATAAATTGGCAAGCAACATCTTAAAGTAGAATCTCAGAGGAAGAGGAAATAAATAAATTATTTCACTAAATGTCAGTGCTGTGTTGGACTTACAACCATGGAGTGATTTGCCAATATAGCGTTACAGGTAATGATTGCGAAATGGGTTTTTTAACAGCAAATAAAAAAATCCCAAACAAAATAAATTAAATAGAAAAAAAACCCGAGGAGGTGGAGGGCGAGACAGAATGATAAAAATAAAATTAAAAAAGAAAACCCCCACCAAAAACCCCATAGCATACAAGAAAAAAACACGATAATAAAAACACGAACACAAACAAACAATGGGTGGGAGGGATAAGAAGAAAGAAACCCCCACAAAACATCCCCAAACAAAACAAAAAAACCACTGGCTCCAGTTTGATGTGGGCTGAATTTGTTACGGAATACAACTGGACTGCTCACCCAAAATTTTGAAGTTGATTTGAACAATTTAAACAGGCTGCCAAATTGAAATGTTTTCGACTATTTTGAGAAGAAAAGCTAAACATTTTGAATAGGGGTGAAGTAGTCTGAAGTCCTAAGTATCCCAATAAAGATTCGCGTGTGATGGTGACTCTGCGGAGACGTGATCGACTCGCTGGGGGTGAAGCTAGCCGACGTCTGTATCCCACTAGTCTTCCCTCACCACCGGTCGGTAGTGTTGTTATTCAAGGCGACATCCAAGAAAACTTGTTGGTACAGCTACGAATACAGGAGTTCCGCCATGAAAACAACGTATGTGAAGTTCTGTATTTATTACATACCTTCTGTTATGTTTTACAAAAACGGTTTTTAGTTTAACGTCATAACAAGACTTTGCTAAATCTATGATCAAAACTCCTTTCGTGGATTTGCTTATCGTTAAGAATCCTACTCTGCGGCAGCCTTGTGTAATGTTTCAAATACGATATGACATAATTTGTAAATCATATATGACGTGAGTAACTAAAAGTGGCTAATTGCAGTAAAAATACAAAAGGGAATTCCCAATTTAAAAGTTCCGGTTCAGATCGCACATATGTGCGATACAAAATAAATTTATCAGACGGTTTCAATAAAAACCCATAGAAGACCTCAATGAAGTCGACACTCGGTGAACTTCGCAGGACACTGCAATCATGCTATATATGACATTGTTCATGAAAATCCCATGGAAGACGGCAATGAAGTTAACACTCGGTGAACTTCGCAGGACACTACAATCATGCTATATATGACATTGTTCATGAAAATCCCATGGAAGACGGCATTGAAGTTAACACTCAGTGAACTTCGCAGGACACTACAATCATGCTATATATGACATTGTTCATGGAAATCCCATGGAAGACGGCAGTGAAGTTAACACTCCGTCATATTTGGGGTAAGACCATATGGATAATATTCATGCTAAAGTATATGTTCATATAACACACAGCATAGTACAGACTAAGTTAAGCAAGGAATGAATTGCTTGAAGCTCTGTGCATGCACACATTTCGGATGGCCTTAGGCGCTAACCATTTGTTTGTAAAATATACACAATTATTCAAACATGATGCAGTAAAATTGTCTAAACCATGCGCACAAGCATTCTGAACACATTTCTATATTACTAATTAGTATTACAGACTTACAAAGTGATCTTACTCTCCATTGCATTACATATACAATTCACATACGTCACAGCAGGTCAAATTGGCTTGTTTCACTCATAATTTCAGAATTTATTCTTTTTTAATACTAGTATACTAAGAATAATTAGATACAATGTTATAACAAGAACATCATATTATAGGCGGGGACACAGCAAATCAGCATATCAGCAAAAACAATGATACCAATGGCAGGTATCCAGCAAAACGAAAACATTAAACAGTAATACGCGATGCAGCAAGCTAAATGTACGTAAAAGCCTATATCCATGTTTATAAATATTCCAACCGTATACAGTGTATACATTCGACTTAGAAACACTATTTGTAATAAGAAACTTTTAGCATTACACTTACACTATTAACTAATATGTGATGACGCACGCTAAATTTACTTAAATGACTATTTTATAGTTAAGGGTAAAAATTTGGGCAAAATCATTTCATTAGTCGGTGACGTAAAGAACGTTTTAAAAAAGACAAAAATTGCATTCGACACGTGTATTTGTTAATAAACATGTTTGACACATGGCCAACATATACATATATTCGTCTTTTTTCGTCTTCTTTTTTTTTGTGTGTAAAAGTTCGTTAAGTTATTGACCAATGCGGTGAGCTGGAACATTCTGTTCGATTTTTTACCCTTAACTACCACAACTTCCGTGCTCGACAAATTAGTTTTTAGGTTTGAATACGATTATTTAATTCGATTGCAGAAAAAGTAAAGTGAACGAGAAATGTGTAAGTATGCAACATGATGTACTTTGACATTTCGAGTCTCCCGCTATGCAGGTTTTAGCAGTAATCGATTATTTCGTAAACACTAGATACATAAGAAATAAGAAAACTGCATCTAAATGGCGAGTGAAGGACCTTGTATCTTTTAGTTAGTAGGATCGAAAGTTTTGTTACAAATAAATATATGTTAAATGGTTGCAACATTGACATGTATGAAGAGAGTTTAAGCAAGCAAACGTAAGAAAATATATCAAATCTACCAATATATACCGGACTCGGTAACAGGCGGACGGTGCTTTTGGGTGCTATGGAATTTGGAATGTCCCGTAGGATTAGTGTCAAATGGAAAGGGTACGCAGTTTTTATGAAGAAAATTAAGCGCAATTTTGAACAGTCCGTCGAAAAATAAAGACGGAACGTTTGGGTACAAATCAAACTGCGTAAAAGACCGGAAGCACTCATCGCTTGGATTGGGAATACGACAATCTGGCTGCATTCAAGAAAGGCGGTGCAAGAATTACTTTATTAATTTCATTTCAACTTATTTTCGTGCTTATATCCAATTAAGGTTCAAGCACGCTGTTCTGGGCACACACCTCAGCTATCTGGTCTGTCCGTCCAGGACATGGGTTAGTTGTTAATTGTTACTGGTTAGAATTACTGGCGTGGCATGAAGAGCAAGGCGAATAACAACACCAAATAACACCATTATTGTCCACATGAAAGATTGCCTCCTGGAACAGAACGATCGATTTGTGCCGTGACCAATCAGTGTCAGCTATGGCATGATCAGTGCATACGTCACTACTGTCATAGTTACAAGACTCCAGAACACGATTACCCTAGCTACAACACGAAATACGATTATAACACGTGCAACCAGAATACACAAGGGAGACAACAAAATAAGAGGAATTGTTCGTCTCTCTTCGTGAATATCGAACAATCCGTCTTTTTTATTGGTGATTTTCCTCCAGTATTTTCTAAGGAGACCAAGGGAGGCGATCCAGGGTAGATGTGTTTATATTTTAATAACACATTCTGTATGCAAAGAGTGAATGACTAAAATAAATTAGTTTACGTCAGAAAGAAGAAAGCATCTGCTCATATGAGACGGACGTAGAGCTCCTGGTTGCAAGTGAAGAAAACGACAGAAGCAGAAAAATCCAAGTAACCGATTTTTTTTTTAAATATCAAACGAAACAAACCCTAACACAACGTTGAGAAGGAATCGAAGTGGACCAGGAAACAAGTCTCGGTAACATTGAAGAATCAGAACAAGAAGTAAAGGGTGAACTTTAAGAAAGTGAAAAGAAGGACGTTAGAAGAGCTCTGTGGAGAGAACACGTTAAGACTTGAGTTGAAAGGCGCTCGTGAAGAAAGCCAGCCATGCAGACGAGGAAGCTGTTGAGTTGGCTGTGTTGTGTGATGCTCGCCGTCAGCACTATCGCAGCGCCCGTATCGGAAAAACACGCAAAAGGTAAGAAATGTCATTTAGAGAAAATGTACAGATTTTTATTTTAGCTCAAGTGTTTGTTAATGATCTTAGAGATTAGAGGGAGGACTGGTGCGTGATTGTTAACACTGAAAACATAATTGTCACGTGAACTGTTATCTGTTAAGTTAAAGTTTGTTTTTCTTAACGACACCACTAGAGCACATTGATTAGTTATTCATCGGCTATTCTGACTCGTAGTCATCAGAGGAAATCTGCTACATTTTTTTCCTAATGAAGCAAGGGATCTTTTGTATGCACTTTCCCACAGACAGGGTATCTGTTAGTGTCCGTATGGATTCAGTGTGACGGACATTGGGGTGAAATGATTAAACCATACACCTTAAAGCTGGCCGGCAATGTGTCCGCACTGTCTCTCATGTAGAGGTAGTTCAGATGGCTAGATTCGTACCCATGACATAATAAGTGGATTTAAGCAAGAAAGCAAAGACAATAAATGATTTCTTAATAACACCCTAGCACAGTTTTATACAAGCTTAGTTTAATATTTGGTCTAAAGTATGAAAGCAGTAAAAATATATTTTTGGTTAACGACGCCAGTAGTTTATATGGACTGTTATGAGTTTTCATCGAATAAAATATTAGTGGTTGTATATTAAACGTGTTTCTAATAGTTCTGGATGAAACTTCATTTTATGTCCTAATATATATTTTGTTCGTACGATATCATATGCTGTTTGGGGGACTTAAAACTATTAAGACAATCAGAAACACATTGAATATACAGGCACTGATATGCTAAACTGGAAAATGTATTTAATATGTAATACTCGTTACAAATTGTTTTTTAAGGGTGAGGTGCCGCGCGGCCGCTTCCTTTAATTTTTACCCAGCAAAAACACTGAATAAGATGGTCAAATTATGCACTTGATATAGAGGTTTATAAATTCAGAATGTTTTTGTTTTGTTTTTGATATCTGTTGGTGTTTGCTTATTTTCTGTGTAAAATGCGACATGCGCACGATGGTAGTCCGTAAAGGTCTATGCACGCTGGACGTTTGAGAGCGTGAATTTGTATCCGAGGCGAGCTAACACACACACATACACAGCCATACACACGCACGCACGCACACACACACAAACACATACACATACACACACGCACACATATACACGCACACACAGGTGCAGGTAACCATATGAGACGGGACAATGTGCGCGCGGTATGTGATGCGTGCGATCTTGACATGCATTTTATTTTCCGTTTGTTTTCCATGTAGGAAGAAAACGTAAGCTCCAGTTAATAAGAAACCATTTGACTTCTTCAATAAAATGTCCCTATTTCATTTATAATGTCATTTACTGTGTTCTAAAGCTCGATGTATATTTCACCGCCGACAAGAGTCAGGATTAGGTTTAAACAGGACTGGGCGCTTCAACTACTCAAGTTGAAGCGCCCAGTCCTGTTTAAACCTAATCCTGATTTTTTCAGTATGATTTTAATACAGTTCACATTTAATGTTCGTACATGTTAGTTTAATGCTTTTTAGTTTACCTAATAAAAAATAAATTTCAGTTGCGCATGAGATCGGTGATCAAAGTATAAATTGACCTTAAAGGGACATTCCTGAGTTTGCTGCATTGTAAGATGTTTCTGACTAATAAAATATTTCTACGATTAAACTTACATATTAAATATATTTGCTTGTTTAGAATATCAGTGTCTGTATATTCAATGTGTTTCTGGTCTTCTTAATATTTGTAAGAAGCCCCAACTGGATTTTGTCTTCAAATAATTTCGTACGTACGAAAAAACTATATTTTAGGAAATAAGATGAAATTTAACCAAGTCCAAATATTAGAACGATCAGAAACACGTTTAATATACAGCCACTAATATTTTATGCAGAAAAATATATTTGATGTAATTACAATCGTTAAAACGTCTCTGTTAGTCGATAACATCTTAAAAAGTGCAGCAAACTCAGGAATGTCCCTTTAAGACGTGTCCCTTTATGACGTGTCACAGCTCTACCGGTATACATCTCAAACGCATGCGATCGTTTTGCGTCATTGCCCCTTTAAGTGTGAGCAAACATTCTATTTCTTTTGTTTTGCCGTGCACCCAAAGTTGAGTATTCTGATATTGCTATGTAAACATATCAAATTTGAGTATTCTCATGTTCTTATGTAAATATTTCTTAGCCATTCTAGGTGTAAGTCCGAACATGCAAAAGAAATGACTGTATGCGTGACGAAATGCCGACATAGCGTCTAACATATGGAGTGAAGACACTTGTCTAGACAATGAAGGAAGAAACCCACACCAACCATAATATCACACTTACTCTTAGGGTATGGTGGGATCTTGCTCAGTCGGTAGACGTATTCGCATGGGTCGAAAGATCGAATCCCCATGGTGGACAAATTCTCTGTTTTCTATGCGCGCGAGTTTTTAGCGAAGCGCTGGCGCGGCTAAAGCAAACCCGGACACTCATATAGAAATTATCCTAAACCATAGAATCACGTTTAAGCGCAAATTCCATTGTTCGTAATTCGCATGCGCATTGTTATACCTATTGTGTATTATGTGTATATCATATGTGTGTGTGTGTGTATATATATATATATATATATATATATATATATATATATATATATATATATATCAAGCGTTTACTGCAGCCGTCTGTATAATATGTTTGTAAACCACCTCAATGCATCACCGTTTGGTGATCTGAGTTGAATAAAGTTCTGTTCTGTTCTGTTCATAGGTATACGTATTTTGTAATCCGCATCCGTATACGTAATTCGTAATCCGCATCATTCACATTCTATGCAAATGGTTTGCGTAGATTCCATGTATGCGGCTTCCGTATGTGTTCGTATCCGATCTCTCTAAGCATTGTATTGTAGATTCGTAATTTACTTATAGATATATAATATGGATTGCTGACAAATAGAATTTGCGCCTTGTGCGTACATTTCCCGCGCCAAAAACTTCACACACGGAAAACTGTCGTTGGAATGTAGAAAATAAGAATTCAGAATCGATGTGAATTCTCCGAGGCCGCAGGTTTGCTGTAAACGTGAGTTTAGGAGCAGTTTACAAATCTTAACCTACAATTAAAGACAAGCCTACAAAAACAACAAAGACAGATGACTGTCTAAAAATCTCAACTCGCAACTGGTAACGAGCCCCAAACGCAACAACATCTAATAAAGATTGCCATTTATAGCAATGAACAACAGACATCACATTATGAATAATTAAAAGTTTTTTCTTTATATATATATATATATATATATATATATATATATATATATCATCTACGTCTCAAAGTGCGTTCACCTAACGATAAAAACACGAACATTATAACGGAAATACTATTCTACATTTTTCAGCTACAAGATAGACTGCAATCAGTTAACGTAAAAAATCAACAATGTGGATGTAAAACAAATTCATTTTAGTAAACCAAAGCGGTTCGTCATTTTCCACTTTTAAGGCCACTACATGAAAAACAATATGTTCTTAACTATGTACAGTTGACGAACTCCTTGCTTATTTTTTTAAAGGAAAAACTTAGTTTATAAAGCATTCTGGTGCGGTCCGCGTTTTACCAACACCCATCGCTAACACTTGATGTCAATACTGATCGGCATTACGTTCATACCAGGGAATAGTTTGTAAAATATACTTTTTTCTAATGAATTGACTCTTAATTAACACAATTTATATACTCAAAATTATTTACAATTGTTATGAATGGATTATGAATACTACTCATTACAGTAGATGCACACAAATGCAGCATACGTTTTGCAGTTCGAATAAAATAATTGAAACAAATTCTAACAACAGGGGTCTTAAAATCAAAGACAATAAATGCTTTGGCCTTGTTGATCTGGCATGTGTGAGGTCGTGTGATTGGCACCGAAGGTTAATTCATCTTCCTATATTTTAAGTCAATTTGTACGAGCCATGTGGACCCGATATTGGTAATTGTAATGAATAAACAAAAATGACTTTGGTAATGGTTTTAGGGGTTTGTAAAATTGTGTATTTATATATGCACTTGTCTGAAAGTAATTGTTAATGAAAATGTTCTAGAACTGTGACAAAAAAACTCACAAATGAACGACGAGCAGCCGACAACAAATCGGATGTTGATTGCGCGAACAAACTGAACGGAGTTGGAAGCATAACGCAGTTAGGGGTTTCTGATCAACTATAAAACTGTTTTGTTTGGGGGCTTTTTTTGTAAATAATTTCAGTTTGGTTTGACGTAATGAGAAAAGTAAACGTGTTTTGGAAATAACAAACAAATACTATTTATGTGTATAATTTACAAATCATTCGGCTAAAAAATAAATAACTTGCAGTAAATTTCATAGTATAAAAAAGGTGCTTCCTGTGGAACGGTCTATGGTAACGTTCATCGGAGAGAAAAAAATAAACAAAACAAATAAACAAACAAACAAAAAACATATATCCCCAAAACAACCACAAAGAACAACAAAAACAACCAACCCCCCTCCCTACCCAACCCCCCCAAAAAACCAATGCTAAAACAACAACAATCCCCCCCCAAGAAACCCCCCCCCCCCCCCCCCCCCCCAAAAAAAAAAACAGAAGAAGAAAAAAAAAAAAACCAAAAAAAAACCCAACAATATTTAAACTAACAAAAAGGGAAAATAAAGGAAGTTATATTTTTGATCCGATGGAATCAGTGGCGTTCAAAACTTTCCGGCGAACTCTCAAAGTAGTTATCACTAGAATAGACAACATTTTATAAGGAGGGATGGGTGGGGGAGGGGGTGGGACCACCCACCTTTTTTTAGTCTTTACTATGGGAAGACAGGATAATATAAAAGTATCTTTTATATAACGACACCACTAGGGCACTGATTAATTAAGCATCGGCTATTGGATGTCAAGCAGTTGGCCATTCAGACGCCTAGTTATCAGAGGAAACCGCTACATTTTTCTTAATGCAGAGCGGGATCTTTTATATGCATTTTCCCACAGACAGGAAAGCACATACCACGGCTTTTAACCAGTTTTGGTGTACGGGTTGGAACGAGAAAAATCCAATCAGACGAATGAATCCACCGAGTTTGTTCGATCCTACGATGCAAGCACCTCAAGCGAGCACTCAACCACTTGAGCCAAATCCCGCCGCTGGTAGGCAAAAACGAGAACCATCGCTGGATTTTTTGCGCCACTCCCCTAGTGGCACCAGCGATTAAACTCTTACAACCCTTTGGCGTCACTTGAAAAGTGACGCCGGTTTGGGAAGTTATAATAACTTCCTAAACAACTAGTAGGCTGTCAGGATTGGACTGAACTGCGGTTGGACACGGTGGGGGGTGGGGATGATGGGATGCCGGGAGTTAGGGCATTCTTTGGGGCTATATGCGTAGGCGGTTCGGCCTTAGGTTTTGTGTAGGGCAGGCCTCCTCTCCCTCCCGACCCTCACCTGGTCACACCAATGTTTAAAATATGACTGGCAGCCCCTTTCCTCTTAACCTCCCATGGGTTTAATGAATATTGTTCAAGAATTATTATTAATATTAGACCAGCCCATCTAAATTTGCGCCGAAAATATATTATATTAATAATTTATATAGGATAGGAATGTTGATATTTTTTTTAAGGGCGCAGCCAAATCTTTTTAACCCCTATTTTCCCCTTTTTATACTTTTGGCGTTAATTTTCAAAATTTACCCTATTTGTTAGGTTATCCCTGTCCCGAGTCAGACCTCCGATCCTATCGGTATATGGACCCTAGTGGTATATGGACACGTTAAACAAGTTACTAAGCTAAGCTAAGCAAAAACGAGGAGTGATGGTGGGGTAGAGGTGGGTGGGTGTTGTCCCAGGCTATATAAAATATGTTAAATGATTAAACAAACAAAATTTCCTTTCTTGGAATTTTTTTTCTCATTTAACAAACACGTTCTGTTTTCAATCTGGAATTTCTCCTATGTGATTAATTGTTTTGTAACAAATGAACCCGTTGACACGTCTTTATCGCCCGTGACGTCATTCCATCCGTCAAGTACTGCAGTTGTAAATAGAGATATACAGAGATAAAACACGTCTTCATCGTCGTGACGTCATTCCATCCAACAAGTACTACAGTTGTAAGTAGACATAACAGAGATAAAACACGTCTTCGTCGCCCGTGACGTCATTCCATCCGTCAAGTACTACAGTTGTAAGTAGAGGTATACAGAGATAAAACACGTCTTCATCGTCGTGACGTCATTCCATTCCATCCAACAAATACTACAGTTGTAAGTAGAGATAACAGAGATAAAACACGTCTTCGTCGCCCGTGACGTCATTCCATCCGTCAAGTACTACAGTTGTAAGTAGAGGTATACAGAGATAAAACATGTCTTCATCATTCGTGACGTCATTCCATCCGTCAAATACTGCAGTTGTAAGTAGAGATATACACAGATAAAACATGTCTTCATCATTCGTGACGTCATTCCATCCGTCAAGTACTACAGTTGTAAGTAGAGATATTGACAGATAAAACATGTCTTCATCATTCGTGACGTCATTCCATCCGTCAAGTACTACAGTTGTAAGTAGAGATATACACAGATAAAACATGTCTTCATCATTCGTGACGTCATTCCATCCGTCAAATACTGCAGTTGTAAGTAGAGATATACAGAGATAAAACACGTCTTCATCATTCGTGACGTCATTCCATCCGTCAAATACTGCAGTTGTAAGTAGAGATATACAGAGATAAAACACGTCTTCATCATTCGTGACGTCATTCCATCCGTCAAATACTGCAGTTGTAAGTAGAGATATACAGAGATAAAACACGTCTTCATCATTCGTGACGTCATTCCATCCGTCAAATACTGCAGTTGTAAGTAGAGATATACAGAGATAAAACACGTCTTCATCATTCGTGACGTCATTCCATCCGTCAAATACTGCAGTTGTAAGTAGAGATATACAGATATAAAACACGTCTTCATCATTCGTGACGTCATTCCATCCGTCAAATACTGCAGTTGTAAGTAGAGATATACAGATATAAAACACGTCTTCATCATTCGTGACGTCATTCCATCCGTCAAATACTACAGTTGTAAGTAGAGGTATACAGAGATAAAACACGTCTTCATCATTCGTGACGTCCTTCCATCCGTCAAGTACTACAGTTGTAAGTAGAGATATACACAGATAAAACACGTCTTCATCATTCGTGACGTCATTCCATCCGTCAAATACTGCAGTTGTAAGTAGAGATATACAGAGATAAAACACGTCTTCATCATTCGTGACGTCATTCCATCCGTCAAATACTGCAGTTGTAAGTAGAGATATACAGAGATAAAACACGTCTTCATCGCCGGTGACGTCATTCAATCGGTCAAATACTGCAGTTGTAAGTAGAGATATACAGATATAAAACACGTCTTCATCGCTCGTGACGTCATTCCATCCGTCAAGTACTACAGTTGTAAGTAGAGATATACACAGATAAAACACGTCTTCATCATTCGTGACGTCATTCCATCCGTCAAATACTGCAGTTGTAAGTAGAGATATACAGATATAAAACACGTCTTCATCGCCGGTGACGTCATTCAATCGGTCAAATACTACAGTTGTAAGTAGAGGTATACAGAGATAAAACATGTCTTCATCATTTGTGACGTCATTCCATCCGTCAAGTACTACAGTTGTAAGTAGAGATATATAGAGACAAAAACACGTCTTCATCGCCCGTGACGTCATTTCATGCGTCAAATACTGCGGTTGTAAGTAGATATATACAGATATACAACACGTCTTCATCGCCCCTGACGTCATTCCATCCGTCAAATACTGCGGTTGTAAGTAGAGATATACAGATATACAACACGTCTTCATCGCCCGTGACGTCATTCCATCCGTTAAATACTACAGTTGTAAGTTGAGATATACAGAGATAAAACAGTCTTCATCGCCCGTGACGTCATTCCATCCGTCAAATAGATAGTTGGATTAACACACTGTTAGAGCATATTAATTAATCATGGGCTATCTAATGTAAAATATTTGTAATTGCGACCATCGATATTTATACATTTCTTTGAGGGTTTTTTTTCTCATAACAAAAAACACACAAAAAACCCAGTAAAAAACTAAAAAAAAAGAAAAAAAAGAAAAAGAAAGAAAAACCCACACCAAAAAAAAAACCCCCCAAACTAAACTAACAAAACAAAAAGCAACACACATTTACACTAATGTCGTGCATTGTACTGTTTTGTCCCCTGGAGCTGGCGACGTGTTCGGTTAAACGATCAGTTGAAATAGCCGAGTTCATCAATATTTATTCCAATGGATAAAGCGACAAAAACCTAGACCAATAAAATACGGAATATTGAAGTGGTTTCACATACTTGTGATGGTCCTGTCCCAAGGGTGGTACTGTCATTGTCGGTGAGATTACCCAAAGAAGAAGTACTTCCGTTGCAGCTATAAGTCCGTTTGACGCCGAATAGAGAGCAGAGCCAGTTGTCGACGAGACAACACTACATCATTCTTCATCACAAACGAACCATGCTTTCCTTAAAAAAACACCTGTCCATGTGTTCTTCTATATACCTCATGTGAAAGACCCTCCACCCAGAGAAAACCCTACCCCAAAAAAAAAAAAAAAAAAAAAAAAAAAAAAAAAAAAAAAAAAAAAAAAAAAAAAAAACCCACCTAAAAAACCACCAAACAAACCAACCAAACAAACAAAACAAAAACAAACACATAAAAAGTCCTATTCCACTCCCCCCCCAAAACAACAAAAACAACAACAACAACAACAAAAAAAACCCAAAAAAAACCCCACCAAACAAACAACTAAAGAAAAAAACAAAGAAACAAACACACACACACACATACACACACACAAACCCGAAAAAAAAAAAAACGAGACAAACCTAAACAACAACAAAACTAAAAAAAAAAAAAAAAAAAAAATCATAATGATAAGCACATTTTAAACTACGGCTATCGAGAATCAAAGAGGACACTAACTAACTGCCCTACTTAAAGTTAAGTTTGTTTTGTTTAACGACACCACTAGAGCACTTTAACTGCCGCTATTAGGTTACTTCTGTACCGATTAAGCAGCAATGGATCTATCATATACACTTCGACAGCTAGTTGGGACGGGAGGAAACACTAGAGCGCTCTACCACTGAGCTACTCCCCATCCAGCTCGAGTGACCTCTGGCGTTAGTCTATTATAACACAATAACGCTAGAGGACACTCAAGCTACACCCCACCCAGCTCGAGTGTCCTCTGGCGTTAGTCTATTATAACACAATAACGCTAGAGGACACTCAAGCTACACCCCACCCGGCTCGAGTGACCTCTGGCGTTAGTCTATTATAACACAATAACGCCAGAGGACACTCGAGCTACACCCCACCCAGCTCGAGTGTCCTCTGGTGTTAGTCTATTATAATACAATAACGCTTGAGGACACTCGAGCTACATCGCATCATGTGAGACTGAGAGTCGGAAATAATAAACTGCTATCACAAAGTTGCTCTTTGTATGCACTAACAGTATGCAATGGAATTGTTTTCTTAATGTTTCTTATTTGTTAACATTTCGAATATGACAATTATCTTGTAGATTTTGACTGTATGGTGGCTGTTACTTTGATGACGGTTGCTATGACAACGAACAAGGCATTGTCAGTTCCTTAGTAGGACAAACAAATAACGCATAATTATGTTCACTGTAAAATCAATACGGATCGGGACGATTCTAAGACGCAAAGACAATGTAATTAGTAAAATGTCAAGATGAACACAGTCTTACTCTGTCATCACATAGTTACATCCAGGGGCCATGGTATAAGCCGCAACATATGCTTATTCTCTTTGTATATAGGACACAACACGCGATTGTTTAGAGAAAACAATAGCAACGCCAAAACAAACACAATTTATCAGTTCTTATAAAGCTGGTCCACTAATCTAAAGGATGTATAGAATAAATACTAAGATTGTTATGTGATTGTATTCCTTTCAATATGTCTTTGGCCAGTCAGTCTACATTTGACCCCCCACCCACCCATATATATATATATATATATATATATATATATATATATATATATATATATATATATATATATATATATGTCTCTGTTTGTCTGTCTGTCTCGGTCTCAGTCTCTTTCTGTCTAGCTGTAATTAAGCTTGATCAACCAGCTCCACTAACGTCTAGGACCAGCGCTAATTACGTGTGTTAGACATATGATCCGTGTTTAGTCTAATGAAATGAGACCTGTTCGCGCCCCTTCTACACAAGTAATTAATAAGCACGTGCTCATATCGCTATAAGGAAAATGTCAACAGAAAAATCAATGGCTGCTTCTGTGATCACGTGTTTATAACGGACACCAAAATACTAGATTCTCGTTTTTAATGTTGTACAAAAACAATTCAATTTGGATATCAAATCTACACTAAGAGTCGAGCCAGACTTTTAAAGATGTACTAACAGCATGACGAGTATCACAACCAGAACCATCAATACGAACAGGTGCCAGGATACCAGAAGCACAGAACCATCAATACGAACAGGTGCCAGGATACCAGAAACACAGAAATATCATCACCAATAAGTGACACACAGCCGATAATCAGTCTATAAATGAATTAACAACAGACAGCAATAACTGATAATCATTCAACACGTGCCTGCATCTACTGAAGGTTGTAGTACGTCTCTACTGCATATCCTCCGGGTAAATGTGTCCAAGGCAGATGCTGTTTAAACTGGAACACACGGCACGTACAGTATGTATGTGGGCGGTAGACACTGCTCGTCTTGTGAGACTACAGATAATGAGTGGCCTGGACGTAATGGCTGGGTTTATTACCTGTGTAGCCGTGAGCTTTATTTTAATGTCAGATGTCGACTCGTCGTCGAGGAACTCGTGTCCCAGCTCCTTAGGCTTCCTCAAGACCAGATGTGACAACGGGCTGACATTTACAACTTTGGGTTACAATTCTACACAGACCAGACCCTGCTGTATTATTACGCGTAATTAGGTTGGACCGTTTCCCAGGCATATTCTTGAGTTAATTAGTAGACACTTTCCCAAGACAAGTTTGAAGTTATTTTCATAAGCCCGTGTGTGCTGCAAACTGACACACTATTTTAACTGTGTGTTAATACGTAGATGTGTGTTAATACGTAGCTGTGTGTTAATACGTAGATGTGTGTTAATACGTAGATGTGTGTTAATACGTAGATGTGTGTTAATACGTAGCTGTGTGTTAATACGTAGCTGTGTGTTAATACGTAGCTGTGTGTTAATACGTAGCTGTGTGTTAATACGTAGATGTGTGGTTTTTGGGTTGTTTTTTTTTACACTTTTTACACTTTTTATATTTTATATGTTTTGTTTATTATCTGTATTTTGGTTTTGTTTTGTTGTTGTTTTGCTTAAAATATTTCGATGCCAATTACGTAGCACAGGATGCAGTTTTGTTCTAGGCATTTTCCCCCTTTCATGCTAAGCAGTTATAAGAATAATTCGTTCAAACTCTCTTGTGCAGGTGCACACAGTCTAAACTTCACAAGAAGTGGACATCAGTGTGTTGTATTTACATTACGGTTAGTTTTCAAACTCCCCTGTCGCCGGCACACAGTCCATTCGTACCCGATATTTGTCTCTTTCTTTAGAATCATGTTTCGCATTTACTGCATAATAGTTTAGATTATCTTGAACATGCTGTTTTAACCTTCTCTACTTCAAGCAAACCGAAATGTATTCAGTCAATGTGTTGGAAAACAGTTTAAGACATAAAGTAAAATATTCAAATTGTCCTGTCATAAGTACAGAATTCACTTTTATTCGGTATGTTTTTTATTTTGTTATTGTTGTTTAATTATAATAATAATAATAATAATTATTATTATTATTTTAATTTTTTTGCTGTTTTTGGTTTTTCTGTATTTTCCATACTACAATTCAATGAGTTGTTTTAATTTTTATATATACGTTCCGTTTTGTTCGTATACAATTAAAGGTGACATCTTAAAATTGCATAAACGCGGCTTCTCCCCAAACCTATTTATTAACGTTTACTTTAAAATGGAAATATTATACCTTAAGTTATTCGTCGATAAAAATAAAAACAGAATACAATCATTTACTTGTAGAAGACAGAAATGACTACAATATTTAGTGGGCGATGACGGGACTGAGCGCGTTCTTTTGAGGCAGGCACTCTCCGTAACGCTGAGCCAGGCGAATGCTGGCTTTCTTTATTTTGTTTAGAACGCGCTCGCTATCTTTGTGTATTTTTTATCTTGTTGTTTTCTTTATCATCAATATTCCATAACAGGGTTTTTCCTTATTGTTACGTCTTTCGGAATATTGATTTGCGAAGACCATGTCGTTACCGGCACATTACGCATAGTGACGATCGTACAATCTGATTTCATTTTATTTTAAATCAGTGTCCAAGCTCGCTGTCATGACCGCGCTATTCAACTGTCTGGACTGTATACAATGCGTTAGCCATAAAATAGATATTTACCAATTAGCTATCAACCATTTGACACGTGCCTATATGTATCAAATGTTCAAGCATGTCTCACTTGGGCGCACTCTTCACGTTTTTCAAATAGATCCGATATTTTCCGATTGGCAAAAAAGCGTGTTTTATATACATTTTCCCACAGCCTAATACAGCGACTTTGCGCAAGCTCTAAATAAGATATAACACTAGATATGATTCTAATCAGTGATCATATCAAGAAATATCATATAAATATATATCATAAAACGATTTCAAATCCCTCAAGATTTATCAAATGTCGTAATTCTGGTGTAAAAACGTTTGCGCCCAAATCATATGACGTTGTTTTAAAGCTGCACGTAATCAACATGTTTTAACGTTGATCAAAGATTCTGGAAACCAAAAGCTGGAGCAGAACGAATACTGCTGTTAGTATATGCTGTTTCTGTTTTCTCTAATACAACCACAACGAACACAAACTAATCCAGAATACTGCATAAAAAAACAATCAAGACATCAATTGCATTTAATTTGTTATTATTTTGTTTTCTTTTGACGAACAGGTGAACATCATTCACGAAATTGAGAGTAGAAAAAATCTGGATTAATCCGTGAATTATAGAAAAAAACGATGATTTATTGTATTTACTGTCTTCTTTTCTTTCAGAAGCGAAAGACACGGCCGAGGTGAAACGGAATGCGAATAGGGTAACTCAATTTTTAAAGTGTTTTTATTTTATTTATTTAACGACAACACTAGAGCACATTGCTTTATTAATCGTCGGCTATTGGATGTCAAACATTTGGTATACCAGTTATAGTGCACTGGTTGGAAAGAGACATAGCTCCTAGACCACTCAGTTTAAAGTCCTTTACAATTGTTCAAGACTCTAGGTCTCAGTCGTCAAACTATTCAATGTACTTTCGCTTTCACCCATGATTAAAGGGACTGTTTTGAGTTTGTTAACATGTTGCCGACTAACGGAGACATTTAATGACTAAATTGCTTATTAACTACAGTGTTCTGCATAAAATAACACTGGCTATATATTAAATGTGTTCCTGGTCGTCCTCGTGTTTGTACAAGGCCATGCTTCACATTATTTCACGCGAGGTCACAATCAATGAGCGAAGTCGCATGTCTCTCAAACGTTTGAGAGGATGAAGTTTTTAACAGGAGTGAGATTGAATTTAATCATTATATATGTATATGTGTATGTGTATGTGTATGTGTATGTGTGTGTATGTATGTATGTATGTATGTATGTATGTATGTATGTATATATATATATATATATATATATATATATATATATATATATATATATATATATATATATATATATATAAAATTGATTTTACGTACCAAATTATTGGTAGACAGAGTCCAGTCTGGGCCACGTACAAATATTAGTACGACAAGAAACACATTGAACATGCAGATATTATATATAGTATGTAATTGTAGACGTTAAACGATTTGTCAGAAACATTTACAATGACAGTCCCTTTAATGTTTAAACATGAAGATAATATCTTCGTTACAAAATATGCTAATAATAATTTCATTAGAAAACATAACGTTATAAACCAGCCCATGTTACAAATAAATCATTATACTGGCATTGACATTAATATAATTATATTTGATATATAATTATTTTTTCTGTAATGTAGGAAAGTAAATATGTTCTAGAAATTAGAGAACTCGGGAAAACAGAAACATATTATTTGTGTTTTTAGGTGGAAGATCAAGAAAAGGAACTTGAAAGTTTAGTAGCACTTGCAGGTAAGAACCTTATTTGTTTTCTTTATCCACCCCCACCCCCATAATCACCACCGCCACCATCTCCATCATAATCATCGTCGTCGTCATCATCATCACCTCCACCATCATTATCATCATCATCATCACCACCACCATCATTATCATCATCATCACCACCATCATTATCATCATCATCATTATCATCACCACCACCATTATCATCATATCGTCATCACCATCGCCACCACCACCATCATCATAGTCATATTTTTCTTCTTCTCTCACACACACTCCTGCACATACAAATACACACAGATGTTAAAGGGACATTCCTGAGTTTGCTGCATTGTAAGATGTTTCCGACTAGTACAATATTTCTACGATTAAACTTACATATTAAATATATTTTCTGGTTTAGAATATCAGTGTCTGTATATTCAATGTGTTTCTGGTCGTTTTAATATTTGTAAGAAGCGCAAACTGGATTTTGTTTTCAAATAATTTCGTTCGTACAAAAAATTTATATTTTGAAAATAAAATGAAATATAACCTAGTACAAATATTAGAACGATCAGAAACACGGTTAATATACAGCCACCAATCTTTTATGCAGAAAAATATATTTGATATGTAATTACAATCGTTAAAACGTCTTTGTTAGTCGATAACATCTTAAAAAGTGCAGCAAACTCAGGAATGCCCCTTTAACATGGCAGAATCTAAGCATGCTCTCATCTAAATTACATATAACAGCGACCGGGAAACCTGGTGAAAACTGAAGGTGTTCTAAATTATATATATCAGGGACTAGATAACGAGAAGAAAAAACTGGTAAAAGATGGACAGCCATCAGGTAAATGGAGAAAACTTCAACGTGACTTAAATTACAAATCAGAAAGACCGGGTAAACAGAACAAAATGTGAATGTGACATAAATTACATATCAGAAAGACCGGGTAAATAGAAGAAAATTGAAGATGAACTAAGTTGCATGTGTTTTGTCCTAGGAGATATCAGCTAAGTGGATATAAATGTTATGATTTCAATCGTGGTGCACTGAATGGAAGGAGAAATAGCCCAATAGGTCCACCGACAGATCCTAAACCGACCGTGTATCAGGCGAGCGCTATACCACTGGGCTACGTCCCGCCGTATTTGCCACGAGCTGTATCTACAGAGGAAAAGAGCTGTTCTTGGCCGCGGTATATGATTCCAACTCTGTCTGTTGGAGGACGTTATGACGCGCACCAGGTCTGAGTTCAGCCACACTGAGCAGGAAAATGTCCGCTAGACTTGTTTATGTGCTTAATGGTAAACCAAATGGCCATGTCGGGAACCAATCAAATAGTTGGCGAACGTTAGGGGAACGTTAGCTGGCTGAACTCGAAGCTGTACGGGCCCCTAAAACCTTTCTACAGCATCAGTAAACAAAGGGATGTCTGAATACGTACACAAGAGTGGACACAACGATATGTTTAGCAAGGAATTGTAAGTGTATTGCAGAAATACTGCTTAAATTATTTCAAGAGCGGAATATCTATAAGTAAGGTGGATAAACCACACCGCCGCCGGTTCCTGGGTGTGAACCCACAAGCCATCAACCTCCAGGTCCATTGGTTAGCCACGAGGTGGGACTCATTGCCAGTCTAAGACAATCCAAGATAATATTTACAGACATCGTTCGGTCTGGTTCGGTCCGGTGTGTGCTGAAATGTAATGAAGGCGATTATTATCGACTGGTTTCGTCTTGAGAACATCTCAGAGTGCCGCGGTCTAACTCAATATGACGGAAATGCGTGGGTCGCGAAAATACCGTTGTCGGTCATTTCGTGTGTGTAAAGGGGCCTTGTGGAAAGGTTAATGGTGTGTCCGCGGAGTTCCAGTAGTGGCTATTGGTTCGGATCTGGTCGTCTGATTGAAAGACGATCCCGAAAGCCGCCAGGCTTACTTTGTTGCATTACGTCTAACAGGGATGTGCAGAAAACGCCAAATCTCTATAAGCGGCACGGCAGGGATTATGGCTCTAAAGTTTGCGCATGATGAATACTGACATGTCTGAGAGCAGATACACTTATATAGTATGTTAATGTCTTTCACCACGTTCTAGTGGAAATCAACGTCTGCGGGGTCTAGCAGATTCACACCGACCACCTTTTCCATTATACACCTATATCCCAAAATGTTAATGCACAATCTTACAAAATGCGCAATAGGACACAATATAAAGAGCAAAAGCCATTAAGAAGCAGATCCGGTTTATCCTAGCAGCACACGTAGCACGTGCTACGGGCCCCGCGCTTCACGGGGACACGCGGTAGTGTGTACATTTATTTTCCCTTGGTCATTTTCCCCCTCTCCCCGAGGAGGTTGCAAAATATATATCCTGGAAAGGAAGCCCCATTGTTATTTGTGCTATAGGCCCCGCGGATTCTTAAACCAGCTCTGTTCAGAGGACTTGAACGTTAAAATATCAATCGTCTTGATTGCTCTCGAATTTCTACAAATGTACCACATTAAGGACTAGTATGGTCCGTGTGAAAGAACTTTGACCTAAGTGCAAAACTGAGAGTTGATAATAAAATAATTGTTATTTATTTATTTATGTATTTATTTATTTATTTCAATCTCTTTAATGCCAATGACACTCTGTTTTCGTGCTGGTAGATAACATATATGATATACTCTTTATACATATAATACGTACGTGACGAAATGCAAGATGGTGTGCTGTTTATACGTACGCTGCGTAAATGTCTTTAGGCATGGTTTATGCTAGTTTGTTATAAACCGTTATAATTATCGGCAGTGATAATTACTTAGGTCTAATGGAACCTATGCATCCACTCATGTTATCGTGTTCCATTGTACCGTATTAAATTGTCAATGATGTATATGTTTGTGTTGTGTGTGTTAACTCTGGAGAAGATATTATATTTCTGAATTAGGCATTTATTTGTGGGAATCTTGCTATTGTGTTCCATCACGTGGGAGTTTAGATTAGATGAGCTTTGAAGTTTTTTTCGTCTTTGGCCAGAAAAGGCAGATATTGTCATTTGCATAGTCTGCTTGTGTATGGAAAAGCGTGGGTGACAACTAATGAAATGACGATGGCACGATACGTCTAATGCCGCCGTGTTGCTGATACTGAAACCCCCGCGTTGGAGTCAGTGTTCGTGAGCCCCACCCCCACCCCAAAGTAAATGTTGATTAGAAATTACAAAGTCGCGTGCGGCTTATTACACCATGCATAATTACAATCGTTAGGCCAAACACCGGCAGGCGGGACATGAAAAACACGGCCATAGTGCGAACGGAGACGCTAATATACTGAGAAGCATAAATAACGCAATGGGTATTTCACCGAATAGTTTCTTACAGAAATGTCAAATCATATATATTAAATATGTGGACAAAATTATAATGACATGCTGGTAACAGCTGTAAGTGAAAGAGGAATTTATTTAAATCGGGGGACAATACAGAATGAAATGCGTTTGAAGCAAACGACGTAATTTGGTGTTTATTGCATCAACACAGCATTGCATGTAAAATCGTTTTGCACATGCTTTGCCTGCACTGGTCTCCTTATGAAAGCAATACAAAATTTAGTTCCCTGTCGGTTTTTTTCTTTCAATTTGCTATGATAAGTAATGCTAAAAAAAATTGTTTTTATTGCGAAAAAACCAACAACCCCATGTTGTATTTTTTTTATTCAAATGCATTTTGCTAGATTTATTTTCCTGAAGAAAATCTTCTTTCAGTTAGTTAATATATCTCATTTGTCTTACATGCATAATATATATGACATGATATTTCTTTAAGAAAATATCAATAAAATGCACATTGCGTTATTTATGCCTCTTACTATAATATGACGAATTACAAGTTGAAAGGAACCTGTCCCTTTGAATGTGTGTTTGCGTGGTGGTGGTGGGGTAGTTCAGGAGTCCAGGGCCTCGTTCCACGAAACGATCTTAACGCTAAGATCACCTTAGGTGCGTAAGGTAGTTATGCATTTAAGGTGATCTTAGTGCTAAGATCGATTTGTGGAATGAGGTCCTGGGATCTAACATCTACGGTGTACTCGTTGATTTACGCCGTCCTAACACGTGGCTCAAGACTGGCTTTTCAAAGGCTGGTATGTGTTGTCGCAATCTAACTAAAATTAGCTCCACTATTACATGTGGATCTAACAGCAGCCCGTTGGAGCTCATATCCAGTTGACCTTTCGTTCGACCAAGCAAAACCTTACTTGCAAAATCATGTCAGTGATTTCAAAAGAATTTGAAAACATTCGGGATTATGCCGAGGGTATACGAAATGATTGGGGTTGAATTACGAAGTGTGCCGAAAACTAATTTCAATATAAAATATTATATAAAATTCGTTTCAAGACGAAAAGAAAACCCGTGATGGTATAGCCATAACATCTGTTTATATACTAGTATACAATCCAGAGTTTATTACTGCAATATTCCCCCTGTTTTTCAATGTTGAAATATACCAATAAGTTCGCCTATTGCATAAATAGTCTTGCCCGATATTTTTAGAATTTGCATGCTCCCGAATAACGCTATAAAAGGCGAAGTGTAATTGGTCGATATTTAAATTGTTATTTATAGATGAAATGTCACCTGGACATGGGAGTCCACGAAATGCTGTTAGATCTACTGGTAGACCAGTAGAACTAATTTTAATCAGATTGATGTTGTCGTGTCTGCAGAAAGTGACGTTAACAAGCCCCTCCCTCGTGTTTAGTGGGACTAGCGACTCACGTGATGAGATCACACTCATTCTGGTGCTATTATACATCGCGTCAAAGCGACTCCGAGTGTTCACACTGTAAACACTTCCCTCCAATTCACGCGAGATCCGAGATTTGACAAAGAGGCGTGTCGCCATGACGACGTCTACTTCCTGAGCGTCATAACTCTCAGATCTGTGGACATAGGGGAACAATGGAGAAAGGTCCGGGTAAATACACTAGTATGACCAGTAATTAGTAATGCCTACTTCTATTTGCTGTAACACTCAGTGAGCCCACACAGTCGCAGTAAAACCTCGCGACGATCGATCGCCTTGCCTCTTCTCAGTCTGTCACATCCGCTGCTGTCACTTCTACTTTCTCTCACCAAACAGAGCGAAATCAGAGTACTGCCAGATGTATTAATTCATAACTTGGTGAGACTTTCGCTAAATTTAAGTGAACTGCGAAATCTCATGAGCCCACAAGGTGTGGACACTGTTACTAGTGACCAATTAAGTTACAAACTGAGACAGTTTGGACAGAGGGAATAGTGACTGATTAAATTATATAGTCGCACGGTGTGGACACTGTGAATAGTGACTGATGATTTAGTTACAAAGTCGCAAGGTGTGGACACGACGACTAGTGATTGATTAAGTTAAAAGCTCGCACAGTATGTTTACGGTCAGTAGTGATTAAGTTATTACAAACTAGCACGGTGTGGACACTGTCAGTAGTGATTAAGTTATTACAAACTCACACGGTGTGGACACGGTCATTAGTGAGTGGTTACCTTACAAAGTTGCACGGTGTGGACACGGTCACTAGCGACTAGTTAAGTTACAAAGTTGCACGCTGTGGACAAGGTCACTAGCGACTAGTTAAGTTACAAAGTTGCACGCTATGGACACAGTCACTAGTGACGATTAAGTTAAAAAGTCGCACAATAAATAGTGTTTTATTATTGCTAACACTGACCTTCTACACGCGACCGTACTAATAATGACAATGTATGCTGACAGATCCGCGGTGACTAACCGGTCATAACATTTACGGTTCTGTAAGGAGATGCTCAACAAAAAGGAATTATGAAAGGCGAGGAAAGATAATGGGCACTGGAGGGTGAGAGAGGGAAAGGGGGCGACAAATAAGATAAGACAAAAGAAAATAGGATAGAAAAACGATAGGAATCAATGAAAGGGAATGGTGAGAAGGAGAGACGGGGGAAGGAACGGGGAATGGAGGGACTGTAAAGAAAGAAGATCAAACGTGGAATGATGGATAAGTGAGGAGTAATGAAAGGGAACGTAACAAACTAATATGAAAGGAACGGAATGAATGTTTGTTTAACGACACCCCAGCACTAAAATACATATCGGCTATTGGGTGTCACAAATGGTAAGTTTATGGAAATATTATTTGTATATATTCATGTAAAACCACAGTGTAAGGAGCTGTGGGGGGAAGTATAATGTAATACATATCGGCTATTGGGTGTCACAAATGGTAAGTTTATGGAAATATTATTTGTATATATTCATGTAAAAGCACAGTGTAAGGAGCTGTGGGGGGAAGTATAATGTAATACATATCGGCTATTGGGTGTCACAAATGGTAAGTTTATGGAAATATTATTTGTATATATTCATGTAAAACCACAGTGTAAGGAGCTGTGGGGGGAAGTATAATGTAATACATATCGGCTATTGGGTGTCACAAATGGTAAGTTTATGGAAATATTATTTGTATATATTCATGTAAAACCACAGTGTAAGGAGCTGTGGGGGGAAGTATAATGTAATACATATCGGCTATTGGGTGTCACAAATGGTAAGTTTATGGGAATATTATTTGTATATATTCATGTAAAACCACAGTGTAAGGAGCTGTGTGTGGGGGGAAGTATAATGTAATACATATCGGCTATTGGGTGTCACAAATGGTAAGTTTATGGGAATATTATTTGTATATATTCATGTAAAAGCACAGTGTAAGGAGCTGTGGGGGGAAGTATAATGTAATACATATCGGCTATTGGGTGTCACAAATGGTAAGTTTATGGAAATATTATTTGTATATATTCATGTAAAAGCACAGTGTAAGGAGCTGTGGGGGGAAGTATAATGTAATACATATCGGCTATTGGGTGTCACAAATGGTAAGTTTATGGAAATATTATTTGTATATATTCATGTAAAAGCACAGTGTAAGGAGCTGTGTGGGGGGAAGTATAATGTAATACATATCGGCTATTGGGTGTCACAAATGGTAAGTTTATGGAAATATTATTTGTATATATTCATGTAAAAGCACAGTGTAAGGAGCTGTGGGGGGAAGTATAATGTAATACATATCGGCTATTGGGTGTCACAAATGGTAAGTTTATGGAAATATTATTTGTATATATTCATGTAAAAGCACAGTGTAAGGAGCTGTGGGGGGAAGTATAATGTAATACATATCGGCTATTGGGTGTCACAAATGGTAAGTTTATGGGAATATTATTTGTATATATTCATGTAAAAGCACAGTGTAAGGAGCTGTGGGGGGAAGTATAATGTAATACATATCGGCTATTGGGTGTCACAAATGGTAAGTTTATGGGAATATTATTTGTATATATTCATGTAAAAGCACAGTGTAAGGAGCTGTGGGGGGAAGTATAATGTAATACATATCGGCTATTGGGTGTCACAAATGGTAAGTTTATGGAAATATTATTTGTATATATTCATGTAAAAGCACAGTGTAAGGAGCTGTGGGGGGAAGTATAATGTAATACATATCGGCTATTGGGTGTCACAAATGGTAAGTTTATGGGAATATTATTTGTATATATTCATGTAAAAGCACAGTGTAAGGAGCTGTGGGGGGAAGTATAATGTAATACATATCGGCTATTGGGTGTCACAAATGGTAAGTTTATGGGAATATTATTTGTATATATTCATGTAAAAGCACAGTGTAAGGAGCTGTGGGGGGAAGTATAATGTAATACATATCGGCTATTGGGTGTCACAAATGGTAAGTTTATGGGAATATTATTTGTATATATTCATGTAAAAGCACAGTGTAAGGAGCTGTGGGGGGAAGTATAATGTAATACATATCGGCTATTGGGTGTCACAAATGGTAAGTTTATGGGAATATTATTTGTATATATTCATGTAAAAGCACAGTGTAAGGAGCTGTGGGGGGAAGTATAATGTAATACATATCGGCTATTGGGTGTCACAAATGGTAAGTTTATGGGAATATTATTTGTATATATTCATGTAAAAGCACAGTGTAAGGAGCTGTGGGGGGAAGTATAATGTAATACATATCGGCTATTGGGTGTCACAAATGGTAAGTTTATGGGAATATTATTTGTATATATTCATGTAAAAGCACAGTGTAAGGAGCTGTGGGGGGAAGTATAATGTAATACATATCGGCTATTGGGTGTCACAAATGGTAAGTTTATGGGAATATTATTTGTATATATTCATGTAAAAGCACAGTGTAAGGAGCTGTGGGGGGAAGTATAATGTAATACATATCGGCTATTGGGTGTCACAAATGGTAAGTTTATGGGAATATTATTTGTATATATTCATGTAAAAGCACAGTGTAAGGAGCTGTGTGGGGGGAAGTATAATGTAATACATATCGGCTATTGGGTGTCACAAATGGTAAGTTTATGGGAATATTATTTGTATATATTCATGCACAGTGTAAGGAGCTGTGGGGGGAAGTATAATGTAATACATATCGGCTATTGGGTGTCACAAATGGTAAGTTTATGGGAATATTATTTGTATATATTCATGTAAAACCACAGTGTAAGGAGCTGTGGGGGGAAGTATAATGTAATACATATCGGCTATTGGGTGTCACAAATGGTAAGTTTATGGGAATATTATTTGTATATATTCATGTAAAAGCACAGTGTAAGGAGCTGTGGGGGGAAGTATAATGTAATACATATCGGCTATTGGGTGTCACAAATGGTAAGTTTATGGGAATATTATTTGTATATATTCATGTAAAAGCACAGTGTAAGGAGCTGTGGGGGGAAGTATAATGTAATACATATCGGCTATTGGGTGTCACAAATGGTAAGTTTATGGGAATATTATTTGTATATATTCATGTAAAAGCACAGTGTAAGGAGCTGTGGGGGGAAGTATAATGTAATACATATCGGCTATTGGGTGTCACAAATGGTAAGTTTATGGGAATATTATTTGTATATATTCATGTAAAAGCACAGTGTAAGGAGCTGTGGGGGAAAGTATAATGTAATACATATCGGCTATTGGGTGTCACAAATGGTAAGTTTATGGGAATATTATTTGTATATATTCATGTAAAAGCACAGTGTAAGGAGCTGTGGGGGGAAGTATAATGTAATACATATCGGCTATTGGGTGTCACAAATGGTAAGTTTATGGGAATATTATTTGTATATATTCATGTAAAAGCACAGTGTAAGGAGCTGTGGGGGGAAGTATAATGTAATACATATCGGCTATTGGGTGTCACAAATGGTAAGTTTATGGGAATATTATTTGTATATATTCATGTAAAAGCACAGTGTAAGGAGCTGTGGGGGGAAGTATAATGTAATACATATCGGCTATTGGGTGTCACAAATGGTAAGTTTATGGGAATATTATTTGTATATATTCATGTAAAAGCACAGTGTAAGGAGCTGTGGGGGGAAGTATAATGTAATACATATCGGCTATTGGGTGTCACAAATGGTAAGTTTATGGGAATATTATTTGTATATATTCATGTAAAAGCACAGTGTAAGGAGCTGTGGGGGGAAGTATAATGTAATACATATCGGCTATTGGGTGTCACAAATGGTAAGTTTATGGGAATATTATTTGTATATATTGATGTAAAAGCACAGTGTAAGGAGCTGTGGGGGGAAGTATAATGTAATACATATCGGCTATTGGGTGTCACAAATGGTAAGTTTATGGGAATATTATTTGTATATATTGATGTAAAAGCACAGTGTAAGGAGCTGTGGGGGGAAGTATAATGTAATACATATCGGCTATTGGGTGTCACAAATGGTAAGTTTATGGGAATATTATTTGTATATATTGATGTAAAAGCACAGTGTAAGGAGCTGTGGGGGGAAGTATAATGTAATACATATCGGCTATTGGGTGTCACAAATGGTAAGTTTATGGGAATATTATTTGTATATATTGATGTAAAAGCACAGTGTAAGGAGCTGTGGGGGGAAGTATAATGTAATACATATCGGCTATTGGGTGTCACAAATGGTAAGTTTATGGGAATATTATTTGTATATATTGATGTAAAAGCACAGTGTAAGGAGCTGTGGGGGGAAGTATAATGTAATACATATCGGCTATTGGGTGTCACAAATGGTAAGTTTATGGGAATATTATTTGTATATATTGATGTAAAAGCACAGTGTAAGGAGCTGTGGGGGGAAGTATAATGTAATACATATCGGCTATTGGGTGTCACAAATGGTAAGTTTATGGAAATATTATTTGTATATATTGATGTAAAAGCACAGTGTAAGGAGCTGTGGGGGGAAGTATAATGTAATACATATCGGCTATTGGGTGTCACAAATGGTAAGTTTATGGGAATATTATTTGTATATATTGATGTAAAAGCACAGTGTAAGGAGCTGTGGGGGGAAGTATAATGTAATACATATCGGCTATTGGGTGTCACAAATGGTAAGTTTATGGGAATATTATTTGTATATATTCATGTAAAAGCACAGTGTAAGGAGCTGTGGGGGGAAGTATAATGTAATACATATCGGCTATTGGGTGTCACAAATGGTAAGTTTATGGGAATATTATTTGTATATATTGATGTAAAAGCACAGTGTAAGGAGCTGTGGGGGGAAGTATAATGTAATACATATCGGCTATTGGGTGTCACAAATGGTAAGTTTATGGGAATATTATTTGTATATATTGATGTAAAAGCACAGTGTAAGGAGCTGTGTGGGAAAGTATAATGTAATACATAAGGAAGAAAGGGAAAATACGAAAAGTAAAAGCAAAGCAAAGGGACAAAACTAGACGAAAATTAAGAAAAGGATAATAATCCTATAACGATTGCGCGTATCCTAGACTATCTTACACGTGCTCAGGCTGTTGTTGCTTCCCATTCTCCTATCGTCGACGTCATCATCATCATCATCATCATCATCATCATCATCACCATCATCATCATCACCACCACCCCTACCATCATCATCATCGCCACCACCACCACCATCATCATCATCATCGCCACCACCACCATCATTATCATCATCATCACCACCATCATCATCATTATCATCATCATCATCACCACCACTACCATCATCATCATCGCCACCACCACCACCATCATCATCATCATCGCCACCACCACCACCATCATCATCATCATCCTCACTACCACCATCATCATCACCACCACAATCGTCACCATCATCACCATCATCATGATCATATTAAGTCTATATATTATCTTATATTATATATCTTTACATTATTATTATTATTATTTATTTATTTATTTATTTTTTATTTTATTATTATTTTTTTTTTTAAATATATATATTTTAGAAAAACCAGCGAAATCAAATATGCAGAATGTTGCCATTCACAAGAGTCGTGTGGTCCACTACGAAAACACGGATGGAAAAGAAATCAAGTCTGAGCAGACGGAAGAGAAAGGTCAGTTATTTAATAAGCTTGACTTTTGTTCAGTATTGACCGAAAAATACCGGAATAACCCGATAACAAAAAATAAAATAATAATAACATTATTGTTGTTGCTATTTATTATTATTATTATTATTATTATTATTATAGTTACAGACACGGTGACGGGGGAGATGTTATCCGACATCAAACAGGAAGTTGACACTGGGAAGGACGAGACTGGGAAACCGGAAACTGTGGTGGAGACCAAAGTGGACATCCCGGGCCAGGACATCCACAAGTCTTTCTTCAGTACAGGGGACCAGAGTGAGCAGAATGAGCTGAGTGAGCAGGGCTGGCAGGTAATTTACACTCCACTATCGAGTGGTTCTAATATAGTGTTCAGCACGTTGCAGAACAGTGTATATTGTTGCATACGAAAAACAGTTTTCAAAAATACACATTAAATTTTGCGTCAATGGGAAACATATGAATCGGCATGTAGCAATATACTAAATAAAAATAAAACAATATTAAAATGAATAAATAAGTAAAAAAATAAATACAAAGCATTCCTTGTAAAGTGCTCCTACAAAATTATATAAATTTTATGACATTACTGAACTTTGAGTTTGTTCAATGATTTTAAATGACCGTCGTTAAGATTTGATTGGTTGAGTTCAGCGCCAATCGACCTATGAGAGAGCAGCTTGTCACTGGAAGCAGATCGTTGATGAACTATTATAGTAACAGTGTGCACCATACAGCCGACGGTTACCGACACGTTGTTCGCTAGTCTTTCTTTTGAACTAGATTGATTCAAGTATCTAGTGAATGGATCATTTTACAACGACATGAAAGAAGAAAAACAGATTAGTTGGAGCACTTGGGCATAGGTCCAAATAGATCGTATAATTAAACTCGGAAGTGGTTTTTCAAGGAATATAGCCCTCGGTCATCTTTGCGTTGTCAGATTGCGGTGTTCGTTTCGTTTTATTTGCGTTTAATTCTGTCTCGAGTTTCTAAATTGGGAGACGTAAATGTCATTATTCACCAGTAGATTTGCGCAATGAATGGGATTTTTAGTCATCCATTACAAGGCAGTCAGTGAAATATCGATTTCCACCCGGATAATCTCATCTGAAGAAGCGTCGTCTCATAAAAAGTCTGTAGCAGGCCGTTAGAAACAAGGGAAGCGACTCATTATAGAGGTTGTTCTCCACTTGTTCCCGATTTAAACTCTGACGTCACACAATTTGTTGCTGGGAACGATTCTGGTCTCCCACGCAGTTTTGAGTTCCTCGGCGGACATTTCCGATTTTCACCAAGATGGAAATGAAATCATTTGATATTGACAATTTAACGCGCGGTAAACCCGAAGGTCGTTACGTGCCGAGCATAATGTATACACAGAAAACTGGTTTGAACAGACGATGGTTTGAAAGGTGAATGCTGCATAACTTGGTGTAAGGAAAGAAAAGCCCTAGACATTGAACCATAGATTGCCAAGTTTAACAAATGCCGTAAAATTCCACATTCGACGGTACTCTGCAGCATGAAGACTGTAGACTGTTCTTTCTGATATACGGGTGGGAAACAATAATCTTCTGGAAATGCCGAGAAAGGCAAACTCGCACTGTTCCCATGGGCTTAATGAATATTGTTCAATAATTAATATTATTTTTAGACCAGTCCATCTAAATTTGCGCCGAAATTGTATTATATTAATAATTTATATAGGTTAGGCGCAGCCAAAATTTATTAACTCCAATTTTCCCCTTTTTCATACTTTTTATGTTAATATTCAAAATTTCAAAATGGATCGTATTTGTTTGGTTAACCCTGTCCCGAGTCAGTCCCCGATTCTATCGGAGGTCGGACTCGGAATAGGCGTGTTCGAAACCCTAGTGGTATATGGACACGTTAAACCAGTTACTAAGCTAAACACTGTTCCAAATGTTCGGTATTACAGAAAACACGTGGGGAGGTAACCTACCTATGCACATGACCAAGTGCGTCTGTTAATATTAATTTATAATCATTCTACATAGGCAACTTATTAGATTCTATTTGTTCTTTTATACGAACAATATATTTTATTACATAGTCAATTAGGATAGATGTGTTTATATTTTATTATACGTTTTGTGTTTATATTTTATTACATGGTTTTTTTTTTTCACGAGACACGCCATTATTCGATATAATTTATATGCAGGGTTTAATCTAGGTCTCGACCGGCCTCGGTGGCGTAGTGGTTAGGCCATCGGTCTACAGGCTGGTAGGTACTGGTTTCGGATCCCAGTCGAGGCATGGGATTTTCAATCCAGATACCGACTCCAAACCCTGAGTGAGTGCTCCGCAAGGCTCAATGAGTAGGTGTCACTTGCACCGACCAGTGATCCATTACTGGTTCAACAAAGGCCATGGTTTGTGCTATCCTGCCTGTGGGAAGCGCAAATAAAAGATCTCTTGCTGCTAATCGGAAAGAGTAGCCCATGTAGTGGCGACAGCGGGTTTCCTCTCAAAATCTGTGTGGTCCTTAACCATATGTCTGACGCCATATAACCGTAAATAAAATGTGTTGAGTGCGTCGTTAAATAAAACATTTCTTTCTTTCTTTAATCTAGGTCTCGTACATTTACAAATGATCTTTTATATGCATATCATCAAACAGACAAGCTAGCACATACCACGCCCTTTGGTAAACCAGTCGTGGTGCACTGGCTAGAACGAGAAATAGCCCAATGGGTCTAGACATGCATATCTATTACAAAACATGGTCTAAGTCTTGTGTGTCGTATGAGAAAAAAAAATGGCCGTCAATATTAATAGAGAATCTGTCCCGAACCATTCAACGCGTGGTCAAAGGCTGGACCCATGGTGGACGTGCGTGAATATTCAGTGAATACACACACGGGATAAAACAGGTGCCATCACCCTGACCGTTGATAGTGTAGACACACGAACATATTAAAACAACAGCTATGTTTGTATTCTGTATTAGGAATCCATCTAATATGTTTGTATTTGTATTTGTTTAAAAGGTACAAGATAACCTGCACGGCATTGAATTCACGCCAACAGCGATAGCCGAGTATCTGATGAAGACGTGGGACTTTGACAACTTCTACAAAGCCCTGGACGAGCTCGTCGACTCGTCAATAGTAAGTACATCTATCGTTTTTTATTAACTAAACAGTGGGACTGGGACATTTCTACAAGGATATGTCCAGACGAGCTCGTCGACTCGTCAATAGTAAGTACATCTATCGTGGGTTTTTTTTAACTAAACAGTGGGACTGGGACATTTCTACAAGGATATGTCCAGACGAGCTCGTCGACTCGTCAATAGTAAGTACATCTATCGTTTTTTATTAACTAAACAGTGGGACTGGGACATGTCCAGATAATCTGGTGGATTTGTCAGTAGTAAGTACAGCTATCATTTTATAATAACTACACCGTGAGACGAGGAGCTGAATAAATTGGTGAATTCATCAATAGACAGAACATATATATATCCGTTTAAAATTAGCACACCTTATCGGAATCAATCTGAAGGGTGTGTGTGTGGGGGGGGGGGGGGGGGGGGGGGGGTAGCGTCGTGCAGTAGCTCGCCTCAGGGTTGATTTTGTGCATTTTCTCACAGGTGAAACAAATCTTTATGTACCTGTCATGGAACAAATAAATAAATAAACAAACTAACAAAAACAAAAAAATAAACAAACAAACAAAAACATAATTAATTAAATAAATAAATATTGATGGGGCCATCGACCGTTTTTGATCCAACAATGCACACATCGTTAATGTGTGAAACACGTTATTAGTGTTTACCAGCATGGTGAACAAATGTGCGTTATCTGTGGCCTGAGATGCGATAGAAGATACGTGTTGACAAGCAATTGAATTACGTTCGTTGAATTGGCGAGTTATAATATTGGAATAAAACCTGTGCTGCTAACTGCTGTCCATTACTGGAAGTCAATAACTATCTACAACAACACCGCGCTCTTGTATGTCTGTCCTTGGACCAATACTCAGGTTGTTGACCAGGATGTTGTTGGTGCTCCTGGAAAATAAGGCAGAATACAAGCAAAACTGTTTATACTGGGGTAAATGTATAAGCCTTTGAAGGTGCCTATTTCTTTTCTTCTTTGCTTTCTTCGGAATATAAAATATATGTCATTCAGGAAAAGACAAAAACTGAATTGAACAAGTTTTGTTATTAATCATCGGCTATTGAATGTCAAACATTTGGTAATTTTGACATATAGTCTTAGAGAGGAAACCTGCTACATGTTTCCATTAGCACATACTACGGCCTTTAATATACCAGTCATGGTGCACGAGAAATAGTCCAATGGGCTCACCAAACTGGCCGCGCAACAAGCGAGCGCCTTACCACTGGGCTACGTCCCGCCTCATTTAAACAAAATGAGATTAGTAATAATTGCGTTAGCAGAATTATATACGACCTTGCTCAGTTGATAGAGCGCTTGCCTCAAGTGCCTGCGTAGTAGGATCGAACCACCTCAGTAGAGCCAATCTTTGACTGGAATTCTCCGTGTCTTAACCAGTGCACTACGACTGGAATTCTCCGTGTCTTAACCAGTGCACCACGACTGGAATGTCAAAGTCCGTTGTATGTAATGTCCTGTCTGTGGAAAGGGCAGAATTACCAAATGTTTATCCTATAGCCGATAATTAATAAACCAATGTGCTCTCGTGGGGTCGTTAAACAAAACAAACGGTAATTTTCTTCTCTAAGACTACAAGTAAAAATGACCAAATGTTTGACACCCAATAGCCGATGATTAATAAATCAATATGCTCTAGTGATGTCGTTAAACAAAACAAACTATAAGTAAACTGTTTTAAAAGCTTCAAGTGTAGGTGTAGACCGCTACAGGGACGTTTCCTTCACCATTAACTGTCTTTCACACCCAGCCCAGATAGCCGAGGCGTGTGCCAAACACTGTCAACTCGAGAGATAATTAGATGGAAGCACGAACATCTAGTTAGACGAAAGTGGCATCAGTTTGAAGTTGTTAATGCACAATATCGGCTGTACATTTAGGAATGGAAGTGAAGAAAACACACAAACTGTTATCACTTCTGAAAAAAAACGTCTCATCAGAGTTGAAGTGGGGCGGGGTCTAGCTTAGACGGTAGACCGCTCGCCACAATTTAGGTCAGACGATCTGTCCCTTTGGTGGACACATTTTCTTACTGTTTTTCCCGTCCCAATTAGTGCTGGTATATCAACAGACATGGTATGCGATGTCTGGTAAGTAAGAAAGTGCATATAAAAGATCTCTTGCTGCTAATGGGGAAAATGTAGCGGGTTTCTCTTGAAGACTACGTACCACAGTTACCAAATGGTTGACATCCAATAGCTGATGATTAATTAATCAATGTGTTCTAGTAGTATCGTTACACAAAACAAACGTAAACAGTTTTGATGTTAAAGATGGAGTAAATCTATCGTTGGTGGAATCTTCGCGCGTCTCGTTTGAATTTGCAAAGACTTACTAACTAATAGAGTCTGGAGAAACACTGATGCGTTAGTTTGATTTCGTAATTTGTGTCTGCGCATGTGTAGTCTTGTCCTCTCGATTCTGTGTTCTATAAAGGACCACAAACGTAGAACTGAACATATATACGGATAGATCAGCAGACCTGGTCACAAAGAATGCATGCAGTCAGACGCAAACAGATTTATAACAAAAGAAGTAAAAGTGGCATGTGTTATAATATATTCATTAATTTGCGTTCTTAAAATATGTTTTTCTTTTCCTAACGAAATTACAATAATTGAAAAATATGCGACTGGAAATATTAACTTTATAAATTAAATTGTTTTTTTAAAGTACATTTTTGACATAATACAAACTCGATCTTGTTTTTCAATTTGATAATGTGCTACGTCGGTTAGATATCGATTAAGAACCGCGTTAATGCCAGAGGTTATTTTCAAGGAAACGGCAGAGAAAACAGAAGCGCGGAGCTAGAGGTCTGACGTCATCGACGACAAATTCCTGAACAAATGCTATTTACCATACAACTGACCCACACTCTCATCAACTCCAGTAGCAGGTCGTTTACAATAATTGAAAAGAAACCGCCAAAGTAATTTCAAAATAACGTATTATCGAGTCGCATGACGTACTCTTTCACGAAGCATCTCAAATTTGCTCTGATAGTGACGTCAAATGACTTTTTTTTAAACCCTCATCGAAGTTCCTTTGAAGATTCTTCCTTCTCCCACTGTCATTAAGAAATGTATTTGCGGCAAAACGAATTTCGTTGGAAGATGTTATTTGATCACTGCGGAGCGACTGACGATAAACAGGCATATGTCAGCGTTATGATTGCTGCCAGGCCATGATTTTCGAAAGCCATATTGATTTTAAATTCACATTTCTCCTGCTGGCACGGCCCGCCGCTTAAGGCTGCTATAAAAAGCAGATTGGATAAGTATTCCGTTATTTTGGGTGGAAATGCGCCCAACGGGAAATGAGAAGTTCTTTGAAGGTGTAATCAGCTAGAAGGTGTAGATGGTTGGATGTGTCAAGAATTAAGTGATGCGTATTGAGGACTTGTAGCTGATCCTGGGTGACTAAGGTATATTTTAAAACACAGTCGAGCCGCTGTTAGTGTCCTGTGAGGAAAAGAATAAAAACACCCTTCAGCTTAAAGGCATAAAAGAAAAGTGTTTCCGAGAAATCGATCCTAGAAAAAAGGGCCGACTCTAATTTTGTTTCACTGTATGGTCCATGGCAAAGTGCATATACAAGATCATTTGCGGTTATATCGGTAGGACTAGCCTAAGTGATGGCAGCGATTTGTTGTTGTTGTTGTTGTTGTGTGTGTGTGTGTGTGTGTGTTTGTTTTTTGTTTGTTTTTGTTGTTTTTATTGGGGGGGGGTATTTTCCTCTCTCTCTCTCTCTCTCTCTCTCTCTCTCTCTCTCTCTCTCTCTCTCTCTCTCTCTCTCTCATCTGTTGATCAAAGAGTTCAAATAAGGGCAGGACGTAGTCCATTGGTAAAGCGCTTGCCTGATGCGTGGTCGATTGGGATTGATTGTCGTCGGTAGGCCCATTGGACTATTTTTCCTTCCATCCAGCAAACCATGACTGGTATATCGAAGGATGTGGATCCTTTGCTACTAATGAAAAAATGTAGTGGGTTTTCTCTCTAAGACTATATGTCAAAATTGCCAAATGTTAGACATCCAATAGCCAATGATGAGTAAACCAGTGTGCTCTAGCAGTGTTGTTAATCAAACCAAACAAATAAACCAGTGTCCAAATAATTATATGCTAAACACCACATTTCCATACTGTAAAATGTGTTGAAGGTATCGTTAGGTGAATATTCCTTCCGTTGTTTCTCAAATACTGATTTTCTTCCTCTCAATCTTCAAATTCGACTTTTTCTATCTGCTTCTCTCTTCTTTTGCTTCTTCGAATTTTACAAGGTTTTTTCTTCCTCTTTTTGATTCTTTTTATTTTATTTATTTTTACTTTTGTTTGTTTAACATCCACAACGGATACATTTTGCATTCTGTGTTGTCTAAAACACTGACTCATCCTCCATTAGTTTGTTTTCATTCTGTGTTGTCTAAAACACTGACTCATCCTCCATTAGTTTGTTTTCATTCTGTGTTGTCTAAAACACTGACTCATCCTCCATTAGTTTGTTTTCATTCTGTGTTGTCTAAAACACTGACTCATCTTCCATTAGTTTGTTTTCATTGTGTGTTGTCTAAAACATTGACTCATCCTCCGTTAGTTTGTTTTCATCTCTCTTTCTTCATTTTTCATTCTGTGTTGTCTAAAACATTGACTCATCCTCCATTAGTTTGTTTTTATTCTGTGTTGTCTAAAACATTGACTCATCCTTCATTAGTTTGTTTTCATCTCTCTTTCTTCATTTTTCATTCTGTGTTGTTTAAAACATTGACTCATCCTCCATTAGTTTGTTTTCATCTCTCTTTCTTCATTTTTCATTCTGTGTTGTCTAAAACATTGACTCATCCTCCATTAGTTTGTTTTTATTCTGTGTTGTCTAAAACATTGACTCATCCTTCATTAGTTTGTTTTCATCTCTCTTTCTTCATTTTTCATTCTGTGTTGTTTAAAACATTGACTCATCCTCCATTAGTTTGTTTTCATCTCTCTTTCTTCATTTTTCATTCTGTGTTGTCTAAAACATTGACTCATCCTCCATTAGTTTGTTTTTATTCTGTGTTGTCTAAAACATTGACTCATCCTTCATTAGTTTGTTTTCATCTCTCTTTCTTCATTTTTCATTCTGTGTTGTTTAAAACATTGACTCATCCTCCATTAGTTTGTTTTCATCTCTCTTTCTTCATTTTTCATTCTGTGTTGTCTAAAACATTGACTCATCCTCCATTAGTTTGTTTTCATCTCTCTTTCTTCATTTTCCGTAATTCTTTTTTTAAAGAATCAATTCATTAGGCTATGTCAGCTTATTCTGCGTTCCTTTTTTTCCCTTTTTTTTCTCCCCCCCCCCCCCCCCCTGCCCTCTTCAGTCAATTTCATTTACCTATAGGGGGGGGGGGGGGGGTTCGTTCGTTTTGCTACTTCACTTTATTGATGTGTTCGGGTTTTTTTCTTTTCCTTTTTTCGTGTTTTAATCTGAAACTCTCGTTTTTAATTAAAACGTTTCTGTGTTGGCCGTCTCAAACTCAAAAACCATCGCACTTCATCAACTTGCTGTAAGGCTGATTCCATTAAAGGGACTTCGAAATATGGCTAAAAATAAGAATCCATTATTGACACGAAACGAAATGAAATCTAAGCGCGTGATGGCTCCAATCAATCTCTGCTACCGGGAGCGGAAGCGGGCATAAGTTACGGCCATCATTATGGACTGTTTTTGTGGCTTCTTTACGTCAATGGACGAAACGAAATGATTGTCATTTCGGCATGAATGGACGTGGAGGAATACAAATATTTGGAGATCGTTTACCGTTCGGTGATTATGACGTCGCGTACAGTACTGCCATTATGTGTGATAATCGATAAAGTGTCAGACGCGAATCCAAAGGGAGGATGCTAGGGTGGATTCGGTGGGTTTGTAAGGGGGGGGGGGGGGCACGCTCTCGCACTCCGAAGTTCTCCAAACTCCAGTATTTAGCCAATGTATACAGTCAACTTGTCTTAGTGAAAATGGTGAGGGCTGTAGTAACATGGTTTGCTGAGCGTATCTTCATACATATAGCATGCATCAATTTATAACTATAGCCGTCTCACTTACCGATATGATTTACCAGAGAGAGAGAGAGAGAGAGAGAGAGAGACAGACAGACAGACAGACAGCCATACAGAGAGAGAGAGAGAGAGAGAGAGAGAGGGAGAGAGATTGCGGGGGGGGGGGGGGGTAGAGATGGAGAGAGGGTAAAACAGAAAGTGATGAACAGAGAGAGACAGGCAGACAGACATGGGCGAAATCTACTTCCGTCCCCTAAACCACACCTAAAGCTTCTAGAGGTCGTTTATATGTACTTCATCATAGCAGGAAAGTACGTGTCATGTTCTCTGATGTATCATTGGTATGGCACTGGTTGGTGAGAAAAAAAAACCCGTTAGATAAACACTAATTTTCAAAGTGTTGTGATTTCGTTAAATATTTTGTTTCTGTTCTCCAACCCTGAGTGGCGCCCCACGTGTGTGGACCCTGGTTCGATCCGAGCGCAATAACCGATAATTCCAGTACATCGTGCAGCGGCCGGGGATTAGTTGATGGTGAACAACACTTCATTCACATGGGCGATCGATTTTCTTTCATCGATCATCAATATTCACGTTTTATTCTGGCTGGCTGGGTTTTATTATCTTATAAAAACACGCCGACATTTCATTCTGACAGAACAGAGGGTGGCACAGTATTAATGCTGTATTGATCCTGGCCGTTTCTAGGATAGTATTTATTTTTAGAACAATGGCGAAAGATACGGGAAAATCACACAAAGATACAGCATATGTTTGTTAAAAAATCTAAAAGTTAAGTGATTCAACATTTTAAACTTTCAATAATTAATTGTAACTAAGGATAAGAAGCAGCAAACAAAATAATAGATAGATAGACATTCAGATAGACACATATACAGACAGACAGACATACATACATGTAATCTGATAGACAAACATACATACAGACAAACACATATACAGACATACAGACAGACAGACATATAATCTGATAAACAAACATACAGACAAACACATATACAGACATACAGACAGACAGACATGTAATCTGATAGACAAACATACATACAGACAAACACATATACAGACATACAGACAGACAGACATGTAATCTGATAGACAAACATACAGACAAACACATATACAGACATACAGACAGACAGACATGTAATCTGATAGACAAACATACAGACAAACACATATACAGACATACAGACAGACAGACATGTAATCTGATATACAAACATACAGACAAACACACAGCTTAGTTTGTTTTGTTTAACATTACTAGAGCACATTGATTTATTAATCATCGACTATGGGTAATTCTGGCATATAGTCTTAGAAAGGAAACCCGCTGCATTTTTACATTAGTAGCATGAAATATTTATATGCACCATTCCATAGACAGTATAACACATACCACGGCTTTCGATATACTAGAGGTGGTACACTGGCTGGAACGAGAAATAGCCCAATGGGCACTCCGACGGGGATCGATCCCAGACCGACCCCGCATCAGGCGAGCGTTTTACTACAGGGCTACATTCCGCCCCCGACGTAACCGTAATTAAGATGTGTTGAGTGTGTTAAACAAAACACACATTCCGCCCCCGACGTAACCGTAATTAAGATGTGTTGAGTGTGTTAAACAAAACACACCTTCCTTCCTTTTCTAGCATGCCCTTCGACATTCGTGTGTACATGTTGTAAAACAAAGCTCGATGAGAGCGTCTAGACTGGATGCGTATGAATGAATGAATGAATGAATGTTTAACGACACCCCAGCACGAAAAATACATCGGCTATTGGGTGTCAAATTATGGTAATGCAAATAAAGTGATGATCAACATCAATATAAAAATTCAAGATTTAAACAAAAACAGTGCAAAAAAACAAATATCACAGAATTTTACAGATACTGAATTTTACTCAAAATTTTAATTTTGTGCTGTATTGGCCATTCTCAAAGAGAATGTTACACCCCTGCACCACGGTGAGGTTACAGCACACGCAAATTGCAAATTGCCATCAAATTGCATAGGTTAAATGTTTGTTTTTGGAAACTGGAGGAACAGTGTGCTGCCATATGGATTACTTCAGTGACAATGCAAGTGAAGTTGCTGTATTAGATTAATTACAATTAATTTAGTTTCTTTTCATGCTATACTCGTTACTGTTATTGTCACAATTTTCCTTCGATTATCATTTCTTTATTATTATGTCTAATTCATTTATTATTCCATTTATGTGTAATTGTATGCCGCTGTCAATATATACACTGCAGACAATGTCAAATGCAGCAAGACAATGACTGTTTTTCTTCATATTGATAACTACTTGTGAAGACATAATTTCTATTTCTGTATGATCACAGATAAATCATTGCCAAGATGTATTTCTGGGTATCCGTTTTTCAACAATGATCACGATTTTGTGTGCGTTACAATCATTAAGTACACTTTCCAATATGTCCAGCACCAAGTAATGCGATTTCACCATTAGGCTAAACCGCAAATAACCGGAAACCTTAACCGTGATGGAGAAAAAGCCCAGGAGACTGGATTGATGTGAAAAGACGTGTTCGGTGAAGATAAGAAATAAATAGAATAAATCAACTCATAGAAATCTGAAATGGAAATTAAATACGTGTTCAGCCTGGATAAGACATAAAGAGAGTAAATAAAAGGCTAAAAAAAAAGAGTCCCGTGTTCATCTAGAAGTGTGGCTCGGTGCGTGGGCGTGTTTCGGATATTAGCGTGGGAGGCAATCATTGATCTCTGACGGAAAAGAAGAATGGAGCGCGGAATATTGAGTAGGAAATGATTGGGTTACAGCGCTGGAAATGTTTAGCTAAAATCCTGTTATTTCGTCCTCTGTCTGGGTCCTTTTGTCTCACAACAAGTTCAGCTGGACCAAATCTTGATGATGCAAACTAGAAGATAGCTTAACGGTCCTATGTCAAATTTGAAACTACAATATTTTGTTATTTTAACATTTGTTCGTAACAATTAACTACAAATTAATCGATCCTACTCATAATCTTTCCATAATTAACTCTAGAATGACCATTTTAAAAAGTCTTGTACTGGACGACAAGAGGAGTTTCCCGAATACTTTGTGGCTAAATATAGCATATTTATTTCTTTTGTCAGTTTACCGTAAATAATTCTGGGTAAACGTAGAGTGTTGAGTATATACGCATAACACAGTGACGTCACTAGTTAATGCATGTGCCATATTCTCAAGATTCCCTACTAAAATAAAACTATTTCTACTAGTAAATGGAATTATTTGCTTGTAATTTTTATACGCATATATTGAAGGTATAAACTTTATGTTTCAAAGCAAAAGATAATATATATTTTTGTCAGGAACCGCCAATATTGAAACTTTGATATAGCACCTTTAAAGCTGCAATCTCGAAATGTTCCAAATTTATATAACCATTTATATGAAAGATCATTAGGGCGAACCCGGACTGAGAAAAATAGCTGTATGTCTCGAGATCTGGAGATATCGAGAGAGTAAATCGAGATATCAAGATAGTAAATCGAGATATCAAGATAGTAAATCGAGATCTTTAGATAGTTAGTGGATATCTCGCGATAATAAGCCGAGATCTCGCGATAATAAGCCGAAATCTTGGATAGTAAGATCACGAATTAGTATCTCGAGATGTCCACATATGAAAACAGAATGTGAGGTTGACAAGAGCGCTACATAATTTTAGAGGGGAGAAATGGTCTTAGGTCTACACATAATATGTTTTACGTAAATAATTGCCCAGAGGCAACTCCAACCCATAGCGAATATTAACTACACAAACGTCTTACTCCCCTGCACTGGACCGACCGTTGAGATATGTGTGCCCACGACAGTGTACTTAAATATTAAGTAGATGTAAGTTTTGTTTCGGGAATATATTTTATTTTGTTTATGTTTGCACATATACGGCGAAACGGATACCTGTGAAATGCGACTGTTTTAAGTGGAGTTTTGCACGTGTGTTTTAGATGAGTCACGACGAAGCCGAGAAGTACGAACAGGACGTGATCCGAGAATACCAGCGCATCTCCGGCGACTACAACAACGTCATGGTGAGTCCCGCCCACCCACACCCCTATACATTAATTAGAAAAACCGACACTGACTGCCCTAATACAAAGTATATAGACCTAATAATGACTACAACAACGTCATGGCGAGTCACCTCGCTCTCGCCCACCCACATCCCTATACATTAATTAGAACAACCCATTCTTGACTGCTCTGATACTAAATATATATAGCCCTAATAATTGTCCTTGACCCTGACTTTGGTTGGTATTAACATGATAAACGTTCCGCAGGTATCTCTGATAGTCAGTACTGAAACCCTTAATTACTCTGACCTTGACATTCACCCTGAACTTGACCTTGTTATTTCTAAAATTACAGGTTTAGCTACCGGAATATTGACTTGACCCGATGAGAACATATATTTGACCTTGACATTGCCCTTGCTCGTAACCTTTTTATTTGTGCACTGACAGGACTTATTTTCGGCACTAATCTTCGTAGACAAGTTAAAGTTCAAACATAAACATACGAGTAGCATATGGCTGATGCACACTTTCGATGTTCTGATTGACAGCCGTCAGACCCGAGTGCTACAGTACCAGGGTTTACTACTGACAATTTAAATATGGAAAGTGTGCAATAACCTTGAATGTCATGGGTACGTTTATGAGGTAACTGACTTGTACCACGTCACAAGTGATATTGCTTGACGCGATAGGAAGATTGGCTTAATGAGAAGTCTGGGTTAAAAAAGTGTGCGCTTACACATACTTATTGCACACTTTTGTCAAAGTGAAAACAAGCTAAGCGTGGTATTATATACACAACAGCGATTGTACACTGAGTGACCTTGACATTGACCACCACCCTGTTATCATATTCACAACAGATAATGTATACGAAGTGACCTTGACATTGATCATCACCTTGTTTTGTTGTTATATACACAACAGAAAATGTACATAAAGTAACCTTGACACTGACCCTCACCGTGTGTGTTGTTGTGTTTGCAGGACGATGTTCCTCCGTTTGTGTCTCAGGGGTTCGGCATGGCTGACGAGGAGATTGACAAGAGGACGATGCCGTACCCAGACGACCTGTACAACGAGTACTACGGAGACGAGAGCCAGGCGGCCGACCAGCTCCAACTGGGGGAGGTGCAGCCAGACAGCGAGGGCGAGCCCGAGACGGTGGAGTCCGCCCTGGACGAGCTGCTCGAGGACTGGTGGGTCCAGGCGTTTGAAGCAGGTGAGCAGTAAACTCAGGGCCGTACCTGGTAAACGTGCAAAGTTAACAGTTTAGTTAAAATACATCTGAACGACTAAACCATAAGACATAATCAGGGCCGTATCACGATGCAGAGTCGAATGGGCATTTGGCAAAATAGTGGTTGATTCCATGAATCTCTATCTAGTGCCTCGCCTATAGGAGGACAACCACTCCCGAGGAGATGGAAGGAGATTTCATCCTTGCACCGCCAATGCCACTACCAAATAACAACACAAAAACCACCCAAATAATTAAAAAAGAAAAAGAAATATGCTTTAAGAAACAGAAATATTCGTCGTGTGTTCTATGACCTACAATGCCCGAAGCCTTAGTAGTATAGGGGCATGAAAAAATACTCTAAGTCTGTGACGTACTAAGTCTGTGACGTACTATTTTCTACTTGCAGGAGAACCTCGCGCCCAAGCTCTCGTCAAATACCTCTATGACGTGGTCGCCCACGACAACAACCCTGATGACATGGGGCAGATCAAAGAACTCTTGGGTACGCATATTCGTCACCATCTACACAACGTGCACGGCGGGGTGTAGCTCACTGGTAGAGCGCTCACCTCAGGTGTCACTAGTATCGATCATTATCGGTGGACATCATCGGCTTTTTGTCCGTCCTATCCCATGACTGATACACCGAAGGCTGTGAGATCAGTGGACTTCACCCGTCCATTTCTCTAGCTCTTTCAGTTTTTATATGTTTTACTCTCTCCTCCCTCCCCCATCTCTCTGTCTTTTTCTTTGGTCAATATGTCTTTTTTTCTCTCTCTCGTTCCCATTTCATGTTCCTAATTCTCTCTCTCTGTGTGTGTCTCTCTCTCTCTCTCTCTCTCTCTCTCTCTCTCTCTCTCTCTCTCTCTCTCTCTCTCTCTCTCTCTCTCTCTCTCTCTCTCTCTCTCCATATTAGAACACAGTTCGCTGAGTTTACTATGTGCCGAGTGGTTAACAAATGTTCCATCCTATCCGGTTGATATGTCAATGTAACTCATTTCATTCATTCCATTTATAGTTTTTTAAATGTGTTGAGTGCGTCGTTAAATAAAACATTTCCTTCCTTCCTTCATTTATACTTATATCCGTGCTTATATCCGATTAAGGTTCAAGCACTTTGTCCTGGGCACACACCTAAGCTATTTTGACTGTCAGGACAGTGTGTTATTGGTTAATTGCTAGTGAGAGAAAAATCGGTGTAGCTGTCTTACACCTACCCACTATGTCGTTAAACTCGCTATGGGTGGGACACGATAAAGGAAAGCAAACCCAGTCCGATGGCTTAACAACTACACCCGTGCACCAAAGGCGTATCAATTTCATTTCAACCTATTTTCGTGCTTATATCCAATCAAGGTTCAAGCACGATGTCCTGGGCACATACCTCAGCTATCTGGGCTGTCTGTCCAGCACAGTGGTTTAGTTGTTAGTGGTTAATGATAGAGAAGAGGGTGTAGCTGTCTTACACCTTCTCACTATGTCGTTAAACTCGCTGTGCGTGGGACACGATATACGGGATGCGAACCCAGTACTTACCAGTCTTAAGTCCGATGGCTTAACCACTACACCAATCCACCGAAGCCGTATCAATTCAACTATGTTCCTTCTATTTGACGTTTACAGCCGAAATGCTCGCCAACGCCTTACTCGAGGATCTCAGCGTTCAAAAAACGTTCGAGGAGCCAAGTTTGAAAGTGAAAGAGACCAATGAGAAACGATCACAAGTGGAAGCCACCAATCAGGAGGAAGAAGACGACACGCCATCTGAAGAGATGCAATCTGGTGGTGAAGTTGCGCTGTCAGGGGAGGAAACCGCAGCAGAACAGCCAAAAGACCAGGAGAAGGAAAACAGTGCGGGAAACGATACACCCAAAACTGAAGAAAAGACAGAGAAAACAGAAGAGAAACCTGACAAGAAAGGTAATACCAAAACAGGCATGTGTGTGCGTGTTTGCCAGCGGTTGTACGTGTCCGTCTGTGATCGTATTCGAGTGTTTTTGATTCCGATTTCATAGTCCTTAAGGCATATGAAATGAACGGCCGAACTAACTTGAAGGGAGATTTTTTAAAATCCATTTTAATCAGGTTTTTATCCATGTTATTACGTCTGTTATGTTATGAAGCCCAGCATCACTTGCGACACCAAGTGATAATAATAAACTTTCGTACAGTAATAAAGTATTCTTCATATGCTCTCGCTGACACTACGTAACATTTTGTTTTTTATTATTCCCATTTTTACTGACATGATATCCACACACAGATGTATACAATAGGCCTACATATGATAAAAAGATCCACATGAAAAAAACAACGAAGTAGCTAAGGAGATATTTAGCTAAGATCGAATATATGTGACTGACAATCAGACATACATGTATGAAAAATTCAAAAGGAGACTGAGGACATAATAAGTATCAAAAAAAAGAAGAGAAGAAATACAATCTAGGTTTTAAATATATTGGGACAAATTGACCAAAATTTGGTGAATTTATCATAGTTGCACGCGCATTAATTACCACATTAATTACACCTTGATAAGTTTAAAAAATTAGTATTGATATTAAAAACTAGTTTAAATTCATTATAAGTTAAAAATGTACATCTTTCGTTAACTAAATCATTAATACATTTTATCCCTCCCTCAAACCAATCTCTATAGAATATTGAATTTCCATTTATTTTTATGTCATTATTATTCCAGATATAATCTGACAGTATCTCTTCAAATACTGAGTTTTATTTGCATTTTTTAAGATATGTTCCCCATGCTGTTAATATTTCTTTCCAAAAATAATTATAAATATATTGATAGTGTTTTCCTATTTTTTCAGAGTCAAAATCCATTATATTAGCTAAACATTTATACTCATAAATAATCAATTCCTTCCATTTAGAGTCGGTGATAACTAATCTTCTAATCCAAGCAATTTTTTGTGCTTTAATAAATTCTTTGACTATTGTAACTTTAATACCACCATCTTTCATATTTTTTGACATTTGAATACGTTTCCCATTCCATATGAAAGAAAAAAAAATTGTCTCTGTAGTAGTTGAATATCGTCATCTGGTGGATTAGGAAGGGTTGAAATTAGATTATTTAATTTTGGTAAAATAAGACTCTTTAATATTATATTTCTCCCAAAGTTCTACTAGACCAAATTTTTTACAAATTCTTTATTGAGTTTAATTTATTCTTATAATTAATCTGTACCATATTTTCTAAGTTAATATAAAATTTTATACCTAATAAATCAAACGTGTGTGTCCAATCAAATTTCCATTCTTTACATAATTTGTATCTACTCCTCTTCTTAGAACCTATCCATATTAACTTAGTTTTCTCCACATTAACTTTAAGGCCCGAAAATCTCGCATAAATCTCCAATACATTTAGAACTCCATAGAGGCTTTTTTCTGTTCCATCTAAAATTACTGTTGTGTCGTCTGCAAATTGAGTTAATAAAAATGCTATATTTCTAATTGTTAAACCTTTTATATTATTTTTAGTTTTTAGCATCCTATTAAGAATCTCACCACAAATGAGAAATATATATGGAGATATCGGATCCCCTTGACGGCAACCTCTTCCTAATTTAAAAAAGGATGAAGCAAAACCATTAACAAGAACAGTAGATTGAGAATCTTTATGAAAAATTGAAATCCATTTTTGTATTGAAGGACCAAAACCAAAATATTTCAGAATATTAGAAATAAATCCTCAGTCTACAGAATCAAATGCCTTTTTAAAGTCAATTAACAAAAATAAGCCAGGAATTTGTTGATTTTCTGTATACTCCATGATATCATATATTAGTCTTGTTACCTCACCTATATATCGTCCTGACATGAAACCTTTTTGTTCTTCGCTAATTATAAAATAGTTTTTCCACGTATCATAAGTAGTAGTGTTTCCCATAGTAATTGGTCGTTTATGGTAAAGTCAAAATTATTATTTTCTGTATCTTTATATTGTTGAAGAGTTTCTTTTATAGTTTCTTTGACTAAACGACTATGTCAAATACCGATGTAACCAAGTGTTCCTTTAGTGCTTATTTTCTTTATTTATGACTTTCTGTGCTCTAACTTTGAAATCACTATAATATTTATGGCAAGCTCCCATTGTGTTACATATCGGATATAACTCCCGTTCAATGTGTGGGGTTAGATGTTCTAAAGAAATAATTGTTAAAGTTTTCTTGAAGTGAACAAATAGACGGTTTTGTTTTTTTAAATAACTACCATCAGACTGAAACAAAAATGTTTCAGTAATAACACAAGTAAATAGTATGTACAAGGGTTTTAACGGTTTCTATAATCGAAAATAATGGGGTTTTGTGAGAAGAAAATAATAATTTGGTATTAAATAAAATAATACAGTTAGTACCAGTGATTATCAAATGTATGCCGCTCGTGAATCCGTGTTCATGTTTGTTTGCTCAAGCTCGAAGTGTATTATCCCTTCCCTCTTGAATTTAACTTTATTTATACTAAATTTGAATTGTTATCTTTAGCAGATACGCAGGTGAAGATGTAATTACCGACACAGTGACGACGAAGATGACGTCATCTGTCTGTTATCTGCTGTCTGCTACCTTCAGTGTATTCCAACATAAAACAAAACAAAAGACAAAATCGAAGATCGCCCGCCGAGTGGGTGAACCTAAAAACCGGAGGACATCTTGACAGTTTGTTTTCGAGTATGCTGGAACACCGAATCGAATGCGCTCCAACTTTCGATTCGAATTCTACGTCATCTCTTTCTGTCTGATGTCTTTGACTCTCTGCTCATGTGATAGAAAAACACGAAGCACAACAAACCCTCTGCACTGACTGGTCACATTCTAAATATAGTAGTAACATATAAATCGTCCTGTGTGTGCTCGCCATTAGTTCGAGTACTGCAAGGACAGAGACACAGGGCCGTAGGAACCAGGGGTGGAACTGGCAGAGAGCCGGGTATTTGTGTCCAGCTGAGCATAACCTCTTCTTTTTGGGCCTACCATATTATTTAAAAACAAAATATGTTTGTGCTCCCTACCCCCATTATATCGTATGTTCCTTGTGTTTGTACGTCCTGGGCACGGGAGGTACAGGTACGGGGGGGGGGGGGGGATGAGCTCTGCTACTTGACAAACGTATAAGACACTCGGATAATAAGTTAACTATTTTCATGATGAAAATTAGGCGAAATCTCACACAGATCTACACTTATCAAACTAGCCCCCCCCCCCCCCCCCCCCCCCTAAAACAAACCCTGCCAACTGGCGATATATATTTTTGCAAGCAGGTCATTGATGATGGTAATGGTGAATTAAAGTAATACCTGACGTCTGGCCAATGAAAACTGAAGACCAAACCAAACGGACCAATCGTTATCAGTTACTTAAATGCAGAGGGTGTGTTGTGACAACGAGGCTGTGCATAAATTACGTTATATTTTTGTTGAACAAAGTTAAATATACATATTTATATATACATATATAAAGATATTATACCATTCCTTGCTTTACCGGAAGAACAGAAATAGAAGAAAAAAAGCAGACAAAAAGAACTATTCTCGTTCCTTACATTACATTTAGTTTTGTTTTATTTACTGGATATTTTAGTGAAAATATTGCATTTATTTTTCTTCCATATACACACAAATGTTACAGAATATGTATATTGTAATTTTATATTTTAGTAACCGAACGTGTGATGTGTAAAATATTAATTTTTTCTGCCAATATTCTGCTGACGTAGTAAAATATCACTGAAGTAGTTAATAAATTATAAACTCTTTAATCCGTCATACTATATCTGGGATTCCTTATTACTATATCTGGTATTCCTTATTGCTATATCTGGGATTTCTTATTGCTATATCTGGGATTCCTTATTGCTATATCTGAGATTCCTTATTGCTATATCTGGGATTCCTTATTACAGTTTTCAAAACCCAGTATCAAGATTTGTCGCTGTCTCTGCTAGTAACATGTTAAAACTTGTGGCTGGGATTGGCGTTAGGTCAATGGTAAACCGCTCGCCTCTCGTTCTATAATATTTTCCCATTCCAGCCTATGTGGAACGACTGCTATATTTCTGAAATATATATTGCCGTTATTCTATAGGATTCGCCGGTCGCTTGTTATATCAGATACCAACAAAACGTCATTTTTCATTCATTTCATTTCAACTTATTTTCGTGCTTATATCCAATTAAGGTTCAAGCACGC
>NC_054703.1:17800157-17812657 GCF_016097555.1 Gigantopelta aegis | reverse complement strand
TGCCATACAACACAAACCTACATGCCACGAACGTTTCTCAAACCAGGCCTAATTCATAAAGTTCTCTTAGGCTCTGTTAGGCAACAAAAGCATCCTATTTGCTAGATTTTTAGCATTGCATTGCGAGATCGCAAATTTGCGAGCGTTTAGTGAATTAGGTCCCAGGATGACACAGGATTAACATGACGATTCGGTTTCATTACGATATTTGCTGAAGACGAGCGCAATGGGCAGGTTTTGTCTATTTTTATTTGTATTTTTTGTATTTTATTTTTTATTTGTGTTTTGTGTGTTTGTTGTTATTTTTGTGTGTTTTTTATTTTGTTTTTGTTTCTGTTTTTGTTGCTGTTAAATGCAGTTTGTGATATTGGCAACTCATTCTGGCTGGACTTATTGCACCTATATATAGTCACGATATTAATTTATATACTGAACAGCATTGAAAACGCACCACCAAGAAATGTTTGGATTTCAAAAAGAATACCTGTGCAATAAATGTTTTTGTTGTGAACAGCAATAGATGTATGATTGATAATGACAACAAACAAAAAAGGATGCACAATCATTGATTAGTTTTAATTCATCTACGTATGAAAGACACGTGAGGTCACAATTAAAAGTCAACAGCGCGTATGACATGTGGATGACATGAGATGCGTTGACCAAGGTAATCCCAAAGTTTCTCTATTGGCTATAAATCAGGGGACAGTGATAGCCATTCAAGCAAAGGGACATTATTGTTCGCTAGATAATGTGTTGTAACACGTGCTGTGTGCGCTCGGCCGTTGTCTTGCTGAAATGTGTGCATATCCCGATGCTGATGAAAGAGGGAATGACGTGATTTTGCAAAACGTTATCCCGGTAGTAAATGGCATTCATCAGGGGTAGCATTAAGGATTTTTTTACCAGTGGACACAGTTGCTCTTGAATTGACTCATTTCCATGAATCCATTCTCAAAATCCATGAGTCCATATTTCTTTGTCGGAAATAATAACAGCTTAAGAACACATTTCCATAGCTTCAGTCAAGACGGACAGTTGTATTTAACAGTTGGGCAGTCAACAAACCTGATTCCACCATGTACCAGTTGGCATGAAAAAATAATAAAAGTAACACTTACTGGACTCAAGTAAAATACTAGTGGTTTATTGAACAAAGAAATAATGCCATCTTAATAATAACGTTAGAAAATTTACTGTCTTAACTGGGATTCGACCCAGCAACCTACGGCATCTCCTAACTCAGAAAACGAACCTCGCTCCAGGTCCCTTCACACCTGCATGGAAGACAATACTCAAAATGTCTGAGTAATGACCTGGGAGCGTGGAAATGGTTTTTCCCGGAAATGGATATATGACTGGCACACTGGTGCATAATTACTATAGTTTGACCAGAAGTAACTTTTTGGTGTTTTCTCTCAGTGAAAAGAAAATACATAACATACCCATTAGTCCTGGTACCATTCCAAATTAGGAAAATTAACAACATTTATATCCACGTCTTGTACAAGTTCGTTATTTATTTTTTAATGATCTTAAACATTGCGTATTGGATCGCACAAAGCGAACAACTTTGACGGCCATGATTGTTTCTAGGTGTGTCGTCAAGTCCAGTTTACAAATAGTGGTGTGATGCGTGTTACTCGCTTGGTTATCGTATTGATATTATGTTGTTATAGTTTAGTTATTTATCAAAATAAACTATTAGTGATGCATATCTAATTTAGATTGTTTTGTTTGTAAGGGAAAATCTATCCGCTTGTAGGAATATTCAAACAAGTTAATAAACTGTATAGCTACACTCGGTTCTCTTTCGACAGAAGTTACGAGAATTTCTGATTGCCCAATATCAGTGTGGCCAATCTACGTCATAATGACGTCATCTTGTAGACTTTAATTGCGATAGTCGTGTTAATGGTTTAAATAAGTAATTAAACAAATTCACACAATACCTAAACTATATCAATGTTCAGACGCATAGTGATATATTTTGCTGATATAGTGGCCGCAATTATTAAATTATTGTGAAATTTCATCTTTTCACTATAGTAAGGTACACGTAGACTGTTAACACGGCTCCAGTGTTAGTAACGTAGCCCGTGTTCTGCTTACCGAAACCCCATTGATTGTGACGTGCATTGGCCACACCAGGATTTCCGATAGCGTTTCGGCCTGAGAGAATATACCGTAATCAACCGAAGCGTCCTGTATCCCTTTCAAAATATAGACTCGTCTTACCATTCCAACAATTCCACCAGACGATCAGAAGAAGAAAGTGATTTTCACTCATTTTTTTACAATAGGTTTATCGTGGGAACGATAGCGGAGATCATGGCGGGATTATGAGTGACAGATTGTTTGACTTGGCTAACTTAGTCCATGCGCCCAGATCACTTAGGACGTGGTGATGATGAAATAATGGAATAAACATGCGTCTGGAATACATCTTTGAAAATAAACTGGGACGGTTTTATTATCACTTGTGGTGACGAGCAGGCGTCCAAGTCTACTTTCCATAAGTTCAGGGACGCATGGACACATCTTAACGCGATCCCTGATTAATTCTGCCACGGCAAACATGGAGTGCTGTTCGGTGATGATAACTGATCCTGATTTCGATGTCAATCAGTCAGCATAGGTCCAACATATGGTCGTTGAGCACGCAGCCCATCAGAGCGTAGAGGGCGACGAACGGTGTACCATTAATAAACAACAGACTAACTCACTGTAAGAATGTATATTCTACCATACTAACCATCTACCATTACTAAACAACAGACTAACTCACTGTAAGAATGTATTCTACCATTACTAAACAACAGACTAACTCACTGTACGAATGTATTCTACCATTACTAAACAACAGACTAACTCATAAGAATGTATTCTACCATTACTAAACAACAGACTAACTCACTGTAAGAATGTATTCTACCATTACTAAACAACAGACTAACTCACTGTAAGAATGTATTCTACCATTACTAAACAACAGACTAACTCACTGTAAGAATGTATTCTACCATTACTAAACAACAGACTAACTCACTGTAAGAATGTATTCTACCATTACTAAACAACAGACTAACTCACTGTAAGAATGTATTCTACCATTACTAAACAACAGACTAACTCACTGTAAGAATGTATTCTACCATTACTAAACAACAGACTACTCCTGTAAGAATGTATCTACCTAAACAACAGACTAACTCACTGTAAGAATGTATTCTACCATTACTAAACAACAGACTAACTCACTGTAAGAATGTATTCTACCATTACTAAACAACAGACTAACTCACTGTAAGAATGTATTCTACCATTACTAAACAACAGACTAACTCACTGTAAGAATGTATTCTACCATTACTAAACAACAGACTAACTCACTGTAAGAATGTATTCTACCATTACTAAACAACAGACTAACTCACTGTAAGAATGTATTCTACCATTACTAAACAACAGACTAACTCACTGTAAGAATGTATTCTACCATTACTAAACAACAGACTAACTCACTGTAAGAATGTATTCTACCATTACTAAACAACAGACTAACTCACTGTAAGAATGTATTCTACCATTACTAAACAACAGACTAACTCACTGTAAGAATGTATTCTACCATTACTAAACAACAGACTAACTCACTGTAAGAATGTATTCTACCATTACTAAACAACAGACTAACTCACTGTAAGAATGTATTCTACCATTACTAAACAACAGACTAACTCACTGTAAGAATGTATTCTACCATTACTAAACAACAGACTAACTCACTGTAAGAATGTATTCTACCATTACTAAACAACAGACTAACTCACTGTAAGAATGTATTCTACCATTACTAAACAACAGACTAACTCACTGTAAGAATGTATTCTACCATTACTAAACAACAGACTAACTCACTGTAAGAATGTATTCTACCATTACTAAACAACAGACTAACTCACTGTAAGAATGTATTCTACCATTACTAAACAACAGACTAACTCACTGTAAGAATGTATTCTACCATTACTAAACAACAGACTAACTCACTGTAAGAATGTATTCTACCATTACTAAACAACAGACTAACTCACTGTAAGAATGTATTCTACCATTACTAAACAACAGACTAACTCACTGTAAGAATGTATTCTACCATTACTAAACAACAGACTAACTCACTGTAAGAATGTATTCTACCATTACTAAACAACAGACTAACTCACTGTAAGAATGTATTCTACCATTACTAAACAACAGACTAACTCACTGTAAGAATGTATTCTACCATTACTAAACAACAGACTAACTCACTGTAAGACTCACTGTAAGACTGTAAGAATGTATTCTACCATTACTAAACAACAGACTAACTCACTGTAAGAATGTATTCTACCATTACTAAACAACAGACTAACTCACTGTAAGAATGTATTCTACCATTACTAAACAACAGACTAACTCACTGTAAGAATGTATTCTACCATTACTAAACAACAGACTAACTCACTGTAAGAATGTATTCTACCATTACTAAACAACAGACTAACTCACTGTAAGAATGTATTCTACCATTACTAAACAACAGACTAACTCACTGTAAGAATGTATTCTACCATTACTAAACAACAGACTAACTCACTGTAAGAATGTATTCTACCATTACTAAACAACAGACTAACTCACTGTAAGAATGTATTCTACCATTACTAAACAACAGACTAACTCACTGTAAGAATGTATTCTACCATTACTAAACAACAGACTATTCTACCATTACTAAACAACAGACTAACTCAAGAATGTATTCTACCATTACTAAACAACAGACTAACTCACTGTAAGAATGTATTCTACCATTACTAAACAACAGACTAACTCACTGTAAGAATGTATTCTACCATTACTAAACAACAGACTAACTCACTGTAAGAATGTATTCTACCATTACTAAACAACAGACTAACTCACTGTAAGAATGTATTCTACCATTACTAAACAACAGAAACACTGTACAGACCTAACTCACTGTAAGAATGTATTCTACCATTACTAAACAACAGACTAACTCACTGTAAGAATGTATTCTACCATTACTAAACAACAGACTAACTCACTGTACAGAATGTATTCTACCATTACTAAACAACAGACTAACTCACTGTAAGAATGTATTCTACCATTACTAAACAACAGACTAACTCACTGTACGAATGTATTCTACCATTACTAAACAACAGACTAACTCACTGTAAGAATGTATTCTACCATTACTAAACAACAGACTAACTCACTGTAAGAATGTATTCTACCATTACTAAACAACAGACTAACTCACTGTAAGAATGTATTCTACCATTACTAAACAACAGACTAACTCACTGTAAGAATGTATTCTACCATTACTAAACAACAGACTAACTCACTGTAAGAATGTATTCTACCATTACTAAACAACAGACTAACTCACTGTAAGAATGTATTCTACCATTACTAAACAACAGACTAACTCACTGTAAGAATGTATTCTACCATTACTAAACAACAGACTAACTCACTGTAAGAATGTATTCTACCATTACTAAACAACAGACTAACTCACTGTAAGAATGTATTCTACCATTACTAAACAACAGACTAACTCACTGTAAGAATGTATTCTACCATTACTAAACAACAGACTAACTCACTGTAAGAATGTATTCTACCATTACTAAACAACAGACTAACTCACTGTAAGAATGTATAAACAACAGACTAACTCACTGTAAGAATGTACTACTCATTACTAAACAACAGACTAACTCACTGTAAGAATGTATTCTACCATTACTAAACAACAGACTAACTCACTGTAAGAATGTATTCTACCATTACTAAACAACAGACTAACTCACTGTAAGAATGTATTCTACCATTACTAAACAACAGACTAACTCACTGTAAGAATGTATTCTACCATTACTAAACAACAGACTAACTCACTGTAAGAATGTATTCTACCATTACTAAACAACAGACTAACTCACTGTAAGAATGTATTCTACCATTACTAAACAACAGACTAACTCACTGTAAGAATGTATTCTACCATTACTAAACAACAGACTAACTCACTGTAAGAATGTATTCTACCATTACTAAACAACAGACTAACTCACTGTAAGAATGTAACTCATTGTAAGAATGTATTCTACCATTACTAAACAACAGACTAACTCACTGTAAGAATGTATTCTACCATTATTACTAAACAACAGACTAACTCACTGTAAGAATGTATTCTACCATTACTAAACAACAGACTAACTCACTGTAAGAATGTATTCTACCATTACTAAACAACAGACTAACTCACTGTAAGAATGTATTCTACCATTACTAAACAACAGACTAACTCACTGTAAGAATGTATTCTACCATTACTAAACAACAGACTAACTCACTGTAAGAATGTATTCTACCATTACTAAACAACAGACTAACTCACTGTAAGAATGTATTCTACCATTACTAAACAACAGACTAACTCACTGTAAGAATGTATTCTACCATTACTAAACAACAGACTAACTCACTGTAAGAATGTATTCTACCATTACTAAACAACAGACTAACTCACTGTAAGAATGTATTCTACCATTACTAAACAACAGACTAACTCACTGTAAGAATGTATTCTACCATTACTAAACAACAGACTAACTCACTGTAAGAATGTATTCTACCATTACTAAACAACAGACTAACTCACTGTAAGAATGTAGACTAACTCATTGTACGATGTATTCTACCATTACTAAACAACAGACTAACTCACTCTACCTAAACAACAGACTAACTCATTGTACGAGTGTATTCTACCATTACTAAACAACAGACTAACTCACTGTAAGAATGTATTCTACCATTACTAAACAACAGACTAACTCACTGTAAGATGTATTCTACCATTACTAAACAACAGACTAACTCACTGTAAGAATGTATTCTACCATTACTAAACAACAGACTAACTCACTGTAAGAATGTATTCTACCATTACTAAACAACAGACTAACTCACTGTACGAATGTATTCTACCATTACTAAACAACAGACTAACTCACTGTACAGACTAACTCACTGTAAGAATGTAGTCTACCATTACTAAACAACAGACTAACTCATTGTAAGAATGTTTGTAAAGACCATGCAGGGGTCGAAATATTGCTTTCCCAGCCGTTAGATGTTTTTGTTTGTTTGCTTCAGTCAACCATATTTGGTCCGTAAGGTCTTGATTCGTGCCGGCAGAATTGATAGCTTACCGGACCGAATATCTGGAAGGAATATTGGCTGGTAAAAGTATAGTTTAGGTTACTTACAAACATTATGACGACAAAAAACACATTATATATACAGAGACAGATTTTGTAAATTTACTATATAGTTTTAGTCTGAAACATCTTATAATGATAGCAAACTGAAGACTGGTTCTTGAATGTATGAAAATTCCTTTCTCTTTACTCACGCGGTAACAGAAAGTAGGTGTTCGTGGTGTCAGCATCCCCTAATCATTATCCGATTAAAGGTTAATCATCGGCTATTGGATGTGAAACATTCTAACTAGTCATCAGAGGAAATCCGCTACATGTTTTCTAATGCAGGAAGGGATCTTTTACATGCACTTTCCCACAGACAGGAAATAACAAGCCATGGCCTTCGCCCAGTTGTCGTGCACTGGTTGTAATGAGAGAGAGAAAAAAAATCAGCTGAATGGTTCCACCTAGGTGGTTCGATCCTCCGACTGAGCACAATCCGGCCTCAAACATTGTATTTAATATGCTACGCGCTGGTCCATGCAATAATGAATATATTCTCTGTCCACAATAAAACATGAAACGTAAAATAGGTTATTATCAGACACAGGGTCGGGGGTCGGGGAGGGGGTTGAAAATAGGGGTTCGCCCTCCCCTCCCTGCTCTACATGTTATCTTTGTTTTATTAAATACACACACACACACACACATACAACACACACACACACACACACATGTATATATATATATATATATATATATATATATATATATATATATATATATATATATCACCCACTTCGCTAGCCGCATTCTCGATCACACAACCCCTTGCACACTTCCTGGTTACGTGCATGTTCATCTTCAGCCTTTTTTTGGAAGGCGAAGGGGATAAAAATCCGCCTAGTAATAATTGGTTTCTCTTGTCGTATTTCCAGATGGTTTCAATGATTAACGTAATTCATTAACATAATTTATTTCAAATGCTTTGTTACTCATCGTCCCTAGCGGCGCGTCAAAATCTCGAGTAACTAGGGCAACTTTCGGTCAAAAATAAAAATTTCTTGTTTTACGTTGGTAAGGGAGACAATCGAGTATGAAATTTGTTCATATTGGGCGCGTGCGATAATTGGACTCCTTTTACTGATTTTACAACTAATTGAAATAAAGGAAAATGATCTAATGAAGAAAATCTTTAAATTTTAGCGAATGGCTAAACGTTGTGGTGAATAGACAAAGACATGCTGGAATTTCTAAACTGTTTCTGACATAGCAGCCGAGTTGGACGTTCCTGGAGTGATTCACGTGGATATTGTCACAGCAGGGATGATGTGTCCACGACAGTATCGGTATGTAGCTCTATTGGTTGAGTGGGTGTTGTTACAGAGCCAGTATTGATCAGGTCAAAGTGTTCTGCTTTTCCTGTTTGTATTCCTTTGTTTTGTTGTTTTTTTTTTATTTTTTTTATTGGGGAGCTCGAGTAGACTGAAGTAGTTTTAGTGTTAGAGTGGTTGTGAGTGTGTGTGCGCGTGTGTGTGGTTGTGTGTGTGTGTGTGTGTGTGGTTATGTGTGCGTGTCGTTGTGTGTGTGTGTCTTTTGTGTGAGCGTGTGCGCGTGTTCGCGCCCGATGGCGTGTGATAGTGTGTGTGTGTTTTACTATTACTAGTTTAGTCCGCAGGGACGTAGTAAGTGCGGTTCTTACTACGTCCGGATGTTGTTACATACCCTATATACAATTATAGCCTGTATTCAAAACTTGTGGCACCATGTTTCAACCGTTTCTCAACCGAAGCAGTGCAACAAATGGACACACAAAGCAAAAATGTATAACCTCCCGATTGAAGTACTTGCATCATTATTAACAAAATAAATCTTCAATGACAACCTCAAAAATATCCCCGGCATTTTAAATTTGCTAAGTAGAGGGAAGCAACTCGCCGTGCACGTAAAGAAAAGTATTGACTTAACGTGCCCCGTGCACTATTACTAGTTGTAATTATATTACTACTACTACTACTACTACTAACACTACTACTAACACTACTACTACACTTACTACTCCTGCAGCTGGTGATGGTGCTAATACTGATAAGTGCTGCTACTCGTCAACAGTTTCAATGGTTTTCATTGTGTCTCTTCCGATCGCATTCATTTAACGATGCAGTCCCAAAGTCGCATAATGACCAAAGATATTTATTGTTTTTCCCACGAAATGTAAAGCTTATACCTTGAATTAATACAATAACGGAGACCCAAGATGTTAACATTTAGCACATGCCAGTTTGAATTGGAAATCAGTCTCCATGTTGATAGAATTGGCTGCTATTCTGATAGTTTTGAAGAAAAAGAAAAAGATTCTCAATGTAACATATTTTCACCAATGATTATTTAAGAAGCCACTGTTTACATTAAGTGGCAACACATTAACAATTTGATATTCTTAAGTTAATTATGCAAATATTATATTTGGGATCGATTAATTGGTAGTTATTTATAAAAATAGTGAAACGGACATTTGTAACTTTTATTATAATATACCTTTAACATTATGCGTAAAATAATAATAATAATAATAATAATAATATTTGTAATAATAAAATTTAACATCCCCCCCCCCCCACAAAACACCATCACAACACCAATAAAATTGTTTCGTTTAAGGACACCTCTAAAGTATATTTATTTATTAATGATCGGCTACCGGATGTCAAATATTTCGTATTTTGACGTTTGACATATAATCCTAGAGAGGAATCCCGCTACATTTATCGATTGGTAGGTAGCAAGGGATCTTATATATGCATCATCCCACAGAGAGGATAGCACATACCACGGCCTTTAATATACCAGTCGTGGTGCACTGGCTGGAACGAGAAATAGCCCAATGGGGCCACCGACGGGGATATATCATAGACCGACCGCGCAACAAGCGAGCGCTACAACCCCAATAAATAAAAACATATAATGACAAATAATGAAAACAAATTTAAAAAAAAGATATTACAGCCTCCGGTCGATATGACGCACGCTGTGTAAAGTGAGGTCAGTTCAACAATAAAGCCATATTACTGAAGACAATCACAAACGTGCAATACAAGCCAATGAAAACACCCATAAAGTCGCCCTCTGGTGAGAGATAATAGAAATGCTGTTAGCTATATGTGTCGTGACTCATTCTGAAAATTCTCGTTCCAGCCAGCGCACCACGACTGGTATATCAAAGGTCGTGGTATGTACTACCCTGTCTGTGGGATGTTGCATATAAAAGATCCCTTGCTGCTAATCGAGAAGAGTAGGCCATGAAGTGGCGACAACGGGTTTCCTCTCTCAGTATCTGTGTGGTCCTTAACCATATGTCTGACGCCATATAACCGTAAATAAAATGTGTTGAGTGCGTCGTTAAATAAAACATTCCCTTCCTTCCTTCCGGTCGATATGACGCACGCTGTGTACAGTGAGGTCAGGCTAACAATAAAGCCATATTACTGAAGACAATCACACACGTGTAATACAAACAAATGAAAACACCCATAAAATCGCCCCCTGGTGAGAGATAATAGAAATGCTGTTAGTTATCATGTGTCGTGACTCATTCTGAAAATGTGTGATTCATCGATGAAAGTTTAAAAAGAAATAAACTATTTATGTAAAAATAATAATAATAATAATTAAAATAATAATAATTACAAAAATGACTCTGCTGCGTAGGATCACTGCACTAATTCTAAAAGGGGGCAGAAGCACGTGCACGTGTGTAGTGCCCACCACCAGCCGATCACGTGCGACCACGTCCGGCTGCCTATTTTACGCTCGAGTTGAAATCAACCAGAACTTCAACATTATTACATGCCAGTCCAGTGGTGTTCTCAAACATTATGACGTCACTGTTCATGCGCATTCAATGGCGGATCCAGTGACGGATCTGGCGTGAAATCGAGCAGGAGTCACAACAAACCTGTGAATCTGGAGATGGAAAAGAGGGTGGTGGAGTGCGGTGTTAATTTTGCTATTTTTAAATATTGCCATAACTGACTGGTTTGGATGCAGGATTTTTCAAGGTAGTGGGTGCAACTCTTAAAAGGTACATCTACAGTATTCAAAAGTAAACTATGTATTATCTGTACAATAGTCATCCACAGAAATATTAAGATGAACATTGTGAAAATGTTCGCCGCTAAAAACCAATAAATGCATTCTTTTTATCTATTCAACATTGGAGTTTTCGGGACATTTCGAATTATCTAGGTTGGGGGGCGGGTGGGTGTGTGTGTGTGTGTGTGTGTGCCCAAGAAACGCCCTTCTCTTGGATCCACTCTCGCAGTCCTTCGGGAGCAGTTCTTATACTTAATTTGACACAAACAACTGAATTGAATTAAACTTAATTAACCTAGCGAACATTTCTAGTATTATTTATCAATATGTTTTGGAGTAACCTGGTGTGTGTGTGTGCGGGGGGGGGGGGGGGGGGGGGGATAGGGACAGTGTCCGGCAAAGACGATCAACCCCTCTCTTTTTTCCCCAACATCGTTTATGTGTAATTGTTAAAGAAACAATTTTAGAAAAGGAGAAAGAAACCAAACAAATAAACAATCAATCAATTAATCACTTACCTCTAGTGATATTACATCCACCCAACATTTGCAGGAAATATAGGAAGAGAACAGCACAGTAGTTAGATGTCGTCATTAGTTAGTATTAGATCCATACAGTGATATTATATCCACCCAAGATTTGCAGGAAATATAGGAAGAGAACAGCACAGTAGTTAGATGTCGTCATTAGTTAGTATTAGATCCATACAGTGATATTTTACATTAATATACACTTAAAATAAATATGTTTATAAATGTCAAACAGCGATTCTGTTCGCACACCTGTGATTATACACTATATTCAGACAAATGTGCGTAGTATTGCTTTGACATCAATAAGCATATTAAAATATTAAAGCATTGTTGACGTCACGTCAAAGGAATGCTGACGTTTTTATGGTAACGTCTTCGGCAATTTTCGTAACTTAACGGAAAATGTCGAAATACCATTGGAATGCGCAACTTCAGACCCTCTCGCTGGATCCGCGCCTGACGGGGAATACAAGTAGCGTAGAACTGTGTACAGTAATAATCCATTGTCAGTCACCAGCACCCTCCGACTGGATCCGCGCCTGACGGGTAATACATGTAGCGTAGAACTGTGTAC